>NW_007578932.1:70151-98939 GCF_000690725.1 Stegastes partitus
GTGTGTGCAGCCATCATCTCTAATCTCGTCAGTGTGTTCAGTCTTGGTGTGCGTGAACCGCCTCCTCCTGGCCAGCCCATCTGTGTTGTGGTTACAGTCATGGTGTTGGCTTCTAAGTTGTCTATCCTCTCTGCTGCCTCCACCCTCCCGTGATGTTCCCTTCACTCACTGACGCCAAACAATGACGCAGCACAGGAAGGGACTTCAAATCTCCTCCACCGAAAAACTTACTTTTACTAATGAGTTGGCTTTGATTCATGAGAGAGAGAATGAATAAGAGGCAGTCTTGGCTTAAAAACCTGACATGTTTGCTATTGTGGAGGTTGAGTTGGTTGGTTGAACTCATCAAAACAGCACCTCAAATGTCTGTAGCAACTTTAGCAGTAGTAAGAGAAGAGTATTTACTGTTAAGTTGGATTTAGCAGCTCTGTGCAATGGTAATTTTAGAGTGGGCTGCTCCTTTCCCTCGTGGATTTTGGGGTGTTATCGCGTGCGGTAAGGGTAGCTCAGATTTTTGGCAAAAAATTTCTTTCTTGAGGTTTCACTTATTTATGCACTAAGCAGAGAAATTCACATGAAAGAAACCATTCCTGCACTATTTCCCTTTTTTTTCTTTTGCTGGACAAAGTAAGTCCTACATGTGCAATAAACACTAGATTTGCAAAGTTTGTTAAGCTTTAATTGCATAAGGGTGTATGTTGTTACATGTCAAGCACAGAGACAAGCGTGTGTGTATTTGTGTGCAAGTGCATTTGTACAGTCAGGCATGTGTCATCCGTCACCTCAGACGCTAACTGAACTGCTGCACGGTATTATGTGAAAGCATGTGTCATTATTATCAAGGCTTACCTTGGTGATCTTGGGGTGTGCACAGCGGCTGTTTCCAGTCGTGGCATGCATCCAAGTGGTCTCTGGGGGAGTACACTCCTGTCTCAGGGAGCACTTCTTTTCCCCAACGCACCAGCCGCACTCAAACCTGGGGTTTGCCTTCAAACACATCCCACAGCTTTCCCTCAGCGCATAGCACTTATACAGGTGAGCTGGAGACGAGAAGAAGGAAAAAAGAACAGGCAGATGAAGCATTGTGATTTATTTATTTTTTTGGGGGGGTGTGGTGGGGGGAGGCTGAGAGTGAATAAAAAAACCTCACTATCAATATAGTTAGATGTGAATTATTACTAGACAGGTGCATATATATATAGACTATATAGATTGATATAGGTAAATGACCGAACCTGCATCATCTTTGACACAAACATTCTAAACTTCTTTAGTGTCACTGATGCAAAGTTGGCTTAACTTAATTTCACAAAAGCCTTAAGAAGAGGCTAATAAACATCTTTCTCCCTCTCTCTGCTATTCCATCCTTAAATCCTATTGGTCATGGAGCAGCTTTAAGGAAACCCTACACCAATTACTGGCTGCTAAGTGACTCCCCTGTAATTACATTAACCTATCAGTATTTAAGACAAGTGAGCATCGCTTACACGCCATCAGATGATTATCATTATTGAGAAATAGGCATGGAAGAGAGACAGACAGAAGGGGGTGGGGGGGCACATCGCCATGCTGTAGGTCACTGCCTGATGCACTTCAGAAGATTTAAACTTGAGATAACACACAGTGCACCGACACTAATGCATGCTGCTGATATTACATGCTGTCAATGCTGCTGCACTTGAGAGAAGCACTGACTGTCAAAGCATTTTATGTCGCCCCCGCCACCACATTATTGTGGACTGCAGTGAGGTCCTTATGTCCACATACATATATGCAGTATATGTTACACACGCGTCCACAGAACATCAATTATAGGCAGTAGCTTGAGAAATACGTGAAATTTGAGACTACAACAGCTTGCTTGGTACATTTAGACTACAGAGAGCGATCAATAAATGGAACAAACGACTATGTGGTGTTACCTTACGCTACTGACAAATACACTACTTCACAACCCTTCAACATGCAACAACTTCTTCTTTCAGTGTCTGAAATATTACATTACATAAAATCCCTGTGCCTCGCTGTGTCTTTAACCATCAAAGAGCAACAACAAGGACCAGATGATGGTGGTCCCTCTGTTGCACAAAACTCCATGTGCATGTCATCCACAGGCCATATCGAACACAGTGGTCGCTGGCGACGATGTTACTTTTCCTCACAGCAGGGGAATAATGTTACAGCACCCTGCTGAGCTGTACAAGCCACAATAATTATGGAGACAGCACCATAAAGGCTGTTTTAGAAGTAATTATATCCAACAGACATGATCTCATTGTCTTCTCCTGCAGTGGTGCATCAAGTATGTATACGTGTTTAATCATTACCCACATGGTCCTTTGTTGGGAGGGAGAGGCGTGGTCAAACATTAGAGCTGATATTATACACTTAAATACTGCTTTCAACATGGGCACACATGTTATATACACCGTCATGTTACCATAACAATAATAATAATAATCATACAAGCCGAACATGCATGAATGCCCAGAAACTTGTTTAAAAAGGATGTAATCAAACATTATCTTTGTAAGATATTTAAAACTGTACAGCGTCTTTGTGTTATATAAAAGTGCTATATAAATAAAATGTAATCTTCTTCTTATTATTATTATTGTTGTTATTAATGTACAAATGTGAACGTATGCATTACAGAGCTGAGTTATTTTTTTAAATTTGCAAACAATCTTACATTAAAAGAAATCCAAGTATAACAACGCAAGACACCATCAGTGCAGCAACAGCATGAGCAGCCTGTTGCACAATCTAATGGGTGAATCTTGCCAAGATTTTATACAGTCTTTGTGCAATTTATATATTAACATGTTTAAAGCGTTGTAAAGCCCTGGTTTTGCAGAGAATATTTTAATTGATCATTTTGACACTGGTTGCCTCCCATTAGCAATGACAAAAGAGTCTCGTGGGCTAAAACCTGAGCCTTGACAGACATAATTATTAGTCAATATATGCATTAGTGAATACAAATGACCGAAGATACAGCACGTCTGCTCTCGAGCACCGATGACAGCATTTCTGAAGCTGGAGTGTTTAATGGTGTCGTAACACAAGGGGAATGCACAGAGCTTAGTGATGCCTCTTTTGTCTCATATACAGTATGTAGCGCTGTTTAAGCATCTCGCTGAACAAGAACATCAGTTGCAGACAGTGGAGAAGCTGAGAGATTCAGGTCATAATATGAATGATTTACCTTTGAGCTTAAGCTATTTTTTTTTTCTTAGAATTTACAGAAATCGTTTCTGTATATTTTCTTTTATACTAGTTTTTTAAAAAAATTGAATAGATGTAAATGTCTTTTTAAAGTTTGCACAGATGATTCCGATAAAAACAACTGTTAAAGAGTACTTGTTACAAGGTCTTCATGCAATTCCTTCATTCCTTTACAGTTTGTGAGACAAAAAATGCTTTCATGCAGATTGAATTATGGAAACATATTAAGATCCTTAATGTTCTTAAGATGATTAATGTGTTGCAACACACCACAAGGTGGCTGTTTCTCAGGTGGAAGAGTGAGTTGCTCACTAATCAAAAGGTTGACGGTTTGATCCCAAGCCCCAACTGAAGCCCGAGTTGCTGCTGATGGCAGCCGAGCACCTTAAATGCTTGAGTATAAAATGCGCCACAGAAGTGCAGACCATTTACTAACTCACCTTTAATGTTGTAGGGATTGTCGATGACAAAGTTTCCATTCCAGACTACAGACAGGTCCACTGGCAGGTCGCTGATGTCATTGCCCTCATAAGTATACTGAAATGTAAAACGACAACAAAAAAGATTAGCTTTCATAGTCATTTTTTTTTTCTTTTCTACACCAATAACCAAAGTCATCACTTCAAATCATTCAATAAATAAAAAATTAGTAAAAGAGAAAGAAAAATCAGGCAATAACAAGAGCAAACTCAGTTCTGCTAGTGGCTGGTAGTAATGTCATGCCCTGCGGTGCTCACACAGTTGAAAGGCCATAAAAATGAATGATGAGAGACAGGCTATATTGTGATTTTTACACACAGCACATCCGCTGCTGCCTGGCAGAGAGCAGAGTTGATTAAGAGATTGGAATCCCCATCAGTGTATGACTCATTCCATTCCAGTGATGAATGAAAAGCATAATATATCGCCAACAATAATATTCTCATCTAATTTCATTTTTGCATCCTGAACTAATAAGAGTTGAAATGTAATTGACTCGTCGTTGGCATAATCAGTTTTATGGAATTGCTTTAAATGAGACAACAAGCTTCAAAAGCGGCGATGTGATGGTGGTGTGTTAACTGAGGGGGTAACAGAGAAAGAGCTCCTGTGAGACCCCTCCCAACCTCTGCGCAAATAAATTATCTACGACGATTATCACCAGCAAATAAAATGCAGCTTTAGAAGTTACACCCCCCCCCCGATCCCCCCCTCTCTCATACACGAAGCAGGAAAGCACAGAAGTAAACACACTGTGTTCTGAAAATACTCATTAATCAAGAAGCTCACATCCCAATCTGAGACACACTTTGCATTATTAACTAAACTATTCATTAGTTGCCTTCAATGCAACTTAAAACATAAATACAGCATAAAACAGATGCAAGACAGCAAAAGATTGCCTTTTTCTGTGCAGTGACGTGGAGGGGAGGTGATGGCTGTGGACGCTTTAGACGTGACCTAATGCCTCTGTCAGTCAAAGGGTGCCCAGTCACTCTCATACCATGGGTTTGGTCACTATCTTCAATGGCTTCGGGTTGAGAGATAGTAGGACTATTCTCCTCTAGTGGAGTGGTGATAAAATCCAATGTGAAAGCCCCGAGCCCGAGGCTATGGGGCCCTCACAGATTGAATCTAGCTACAACTTCGCCACTATGTGATATCACCCACTTCAGTGTGATAGTGTGAGATTTATCTTGACATCTGTAATAATAGTGAATTTGAATGTATTTGAGGGGGGGGGAAAGGACCAAGAAATGTGCATAGAGAAGATAAGAAAATGAGAGGACACAGCAATGTCACAATGTGTGAATGGCTGATTAATTCTTTCTTCACTTTTGTGATTGGATGATTTACATTTAGTGGACCCTGAAGGCGGAGATGCTGATATCCAAATAAAGAAAGATGTCTCAGTGTATCTCAGAAGAAATACTACTTTGCTCTTACAGCTTATTTTAAGGGCAAATTCTTTCAAAATGTGTTTTCAGACACATTTTAGCACTCTGATTTATTTAGCAGCCAGGAACTATTGAAGGGAAAATATTTACCCCTGAGTAACTTCACCTGGAATATGGTAATCTATCTGACTTTAGAATGCACCACTGCCTTATACCGAGATCATAAAACTGAGATGATTAGTTGACCTTAGCAGAGTTCAAAAAGGGAAGACAGGGTGATAAGCGAAGGCTGGGTGTGGTAAGTCATGGACAATCTGAAAAGTGAAGACAAAGTGTAGATACAGTGGCAAAATGGGAAAATGCTGAATGGGTGGATGGTGAAAACAATGAAAAGATGGTGAAGGATGAGAAAGCGCAGTAGGAAAAAGGGGGTAGAGAGCAGATAATACAGCAGCCAAGGGTGAAGGAGAAATAGCGAGGGCAAGATGGATAGAGAGAGGTGATTGTGTGTTATTCTGTGGACACCATTCATTTACACATGGAATAAGAGGCCGGGGCTCGCCTATAAGCGCCTGAGCTGGTGGGGGCTAAAGTGAAATTGGCATTTTCAATTTGTTCTCTGACATGTCTGCCTTGGTCTTTTCACACATTCCTCTGCCTCTCCTTCTCTCGCAAACCCTCCTTCCCACTCCCTCCTTTTCCTCTCTCTCTCTCTCCCTCTCTCATTATTCCTTCCCTATCCCTCTTTACAAACCTCTTCCCATATCAGTCTCAGCCTGACTTTCTCTCCTCTACCTCAATCCCCCAAAACGCCCACACACCCACAGTCAAACAAGGAAATATGAAGCAGATTCCTTTATCGCATATACCAAATATTTCCAGAGAAACACATGTGCACAGTGTACTATAAATATGCATCCTGCACATGGGACAGTTTCCAGAGAAGGATGCCAGCAAATGGATCAAAGACTGATCACACAGTCTATACAGGAAATAAGAAATGATAAATAAAAACACATGTGAACACAGGAAGATAAGACCCTCACAAAACAACATGTTTTGGACATCAGCTATTATTTCTCTCCTGAAGTTTGAGCATATGAACTTCTTCAATGTTTCCCTCCCTCCTTCCTTCCTTCCCTTCCTCCCTCCCTCCCTCACCACCACCAAGAGACCACCCAGTCTGCCTGGGAACAAAGAGCACTTCTTCACTGGATAAAGATAGAGAGAACACACGAGTGTGTTTGAGTGTCTATGAACGAAGAAGACAATGGGAGAAGAGAACAGAAAAGCAACAAAAAAGGAGGCACACAGGGACGCTCCACTGCGAACATGTGGATAGAGTGAAAAAAAAACACATAAAAGAATGGCAGCAGGAAGGCGATAAAGAGAGAAAGTGAGGGGAGAAGAAGCAGATGAGACATCTTGAGATAAAACTGACACTGAAAGGCCAGAGAAGCAAGCGGGACAAAAATGGTGTATGAGTGAGGCAAAGACGGAGGCAGAGCAAGAAAAAGAAGGGTGCTATCCTGCCAAGGGCAGCTTCGCATTTGGCAACTGTTCAAGCTGATGAGGCGTTTGAAACTTAGCAACTGGTCTCTTGACAATCAGTCTTGTTTGCACTGAGCAGCAGGTGGGTTTCTCACATTCACACACTTGTGATTGTAAAAAAAAAAAAAAACCACGACATGACATTGTGGTTGAAAACTTAAGTGGTCAAAAGCAAAGCAGCAGCGATAAAGCTCCATTAGGCCATATTTAACATAAACACTGAATCAAGTGACTGCACATTAGGAGAAACCAGGTTGTTAATTGTTTGAGTTGGCCAGAATGACGAAACCAAACCTTCTGGATCATATAAAACTGAGACAGACTCTCACAGGAGCACAGGGGAAAACAAGCCAACGGTATGGTACCTGCCTACTGAGAAACGCTAAAGACCATAAGTAAATGATGTATAAAGTAAGTAAAGTAACAATTACAAAAATCTAATCAAATACTTATATTAGAGAGGTTTATTTGTCAAAATAATTTCCAGATGGCTGACTAATAAATTGAGTATTCAACTTATCCAAAACAGATGGCTTTTGTGTGCTATTCTAACTAAATCAATGTATTTCCTAGTGACTAATTTAAGTCTCCATCTAAACTATAAAACAGCAGGATTACTTGATGTTTTACTCGAGTAATCCACCGCAACATATGCTACAGAGTTATGCATTATATCTATTTCTGTATTCCAGTGACATTAACTACGTCTTCTCGAGCTCCTCTGTTATACCCCCAGAGAAGAGAAGACCTGCTACAGTAAAGGAAGAGGGGGTCAAGCTACCTTTCACCTTCATCCCTGCTTCTCTGCTGACCCACAAATCAGAACACAGTCTGCGTCTCCTCTGAATCACACGGCCGATTCCGCTTAAAGGAGTAATAGATGATAGATGTATGTGGACCTCTTAACCCTGCTTTACAACCTGGCAAGTCATCTTTCTGAAAACCTGCACCTCACACACACACACACACACCAAAAGATGTGGCTGGCTGACTGCAAAACAACAACACTACCCACCCCTCTACGTGCGTTTCTTTTAATCCATGTTACAAGTATGTGTCCATGTTTGTACATCCATCCTCAACGGGGAGTCTGTGTTGAGAGAGGGGAGCCTGGGATCTGCTTGGGTATGTACCTTCACTCAACAAAAACATGAATATTTAGTTGGGGAGAAGCGTGTATGTGCGTGTATGTGTGTTTAATGGGCAGTAGATGGTGGGGGAGGCATAGGAAAGGTTAGGTTATGATCCAGAGCTCATCTCCTCTCATTGCACCAAAGGCTTATTAAACTTTCATACTGAACCAGCACTGTTGCACAATATGCAGTTGAGGGAATACACACATGCACCTTGCGTGGGGTTTATTCACCACACAGCAGATTCCAATATAAAAATGCAAACATTAAGCCGGTTCCTCTAAAAAAAAAAAAAGAAAAAAAAAAAGGTCAAGATTTGCATGTGCAAAGGGAAGAGAGAAATGTAAACAGTGGAACAAAATCACAATGTTACATATTCTGTGATTGAATCCAGAAAACAGACGCAATTTTGAATGAAATGATAGTAGTAATCCTTGTATCTACAGTGTTTGTAGTGAGGAGATCTGAAAGGCCCACCAAATTATTAACTTGTTTAGTTTTAGATGCAAATGTGAACAAACAAAACTCAAATCCTGACAGAATAAACACACATTCATACACAGACAGCGATAGACTCATAATATTCAAGAAGAAATAGAAAAACAAGAGAAAGAGGGAGAAAAGTGTAAGTATAGAGATGGGGAGAGGGCATGAGAGTAGGAAAAAATTATGAATAACGAAATCTTTAAAGAAAATAAGGGAAAAGGAGAGATATTGCCTGACAATAGGTTCTCAGCAAAAAGTGCAGAAATAAACTCCAGCGCGGGACCTCTGTCATTGAAAAGTGAAGGAGGGGAGGCAGCGATAGATGGATGGGGGAGGAGGAGAGGGAGGAGGGAAGATGGAAGGTAAGAGAGGTTTGAAGTAACAACTGGTACCTTCTGTGAGGGTCACAGCCTGATAATTAGTCATTTTGAAGGTGTGCGCAAGCTGTACGGCTAAAAATATCAAACTTGCCCTGGGCATGTCTATACCTGCGATGGGATAGGTTACTCTGCTACCCTCTCCTCATCTTTCTGAAGGTGATGACGACAGCTATCAAAAAGCACGACCTGACACAACAAATCTTTCAATCTACATCACTCTAGTTGTAAAATGTGTCACACCGGGACAGTTCCAAAGGAAACTAGAGGACACCGGCTGAATGTTGGTCCGTGCGAAATGTGTTGCTGCCAGTCTAGATAAGACCCAGCATATAGTGTACGTCGAAGTCTGGATGTATACACCATCATACTCTTTTATACACACACACATACACACACACACACACAACTTCCAGGCAGATACAGCTTCCTAATCAAGGATCAAGTGGTAATCCTTCGTTTAGCTTAGTGTGTGTGTGTGTGTGTGTGTGTGTGCTGTATGTGTGAGGTCAGGCAACGTGGAATCATCCCCAGCTCATAATAGGGGCCTGTTAGCCAGTGCTAATCGCTAATGCTAACAGGATTGGAGCACGGCCGGACCCAGTTACCCAGCTTATCTCTTGCACAGACACACACACACACACACACACATATGTGTATATGCGCTTGCACACATACTTTCTTCACTGATGGAAAGAAAAAACAGGGGAGGGAGGAGGGGAAAAATGCTGGCTTGAGGGAAAAATAATGCTGCCATAGTCAATGTTTCTTATTTTTCAGCCTACACATTGAGCTAGTGTAAGCTTACTAGACTTCTCCCTGGACAAAAGGCTGATTTTGGGTAGTTTGCAGAAATGTCCATATTTTCAATGTCGTCGCCCTTTTTCTCCTCTGTCAACTTAATGCCATTCTTGTGGCGGCTATTCTCCCCTCGCCAACTCCCGCTCTCCGCCCCATGACGCATATTGAACCACCGTTGTCGAATATAGCACGCATTTGACCATTTCCTCATCACATAACAGTAATGCAGTGCTTCTATCACGCCTATGCAACCAAAAGTAGACAATAAAAAACACTGGCATGGACAGCTCTACAATCTATTTCAATGTAGCCTTACAGTGCACCAAAATGAATTGTCTTCTCCACACCTGGGAGGGAGCTTTTTAAAAGGAGTTTGCATGTCTTGCCGGTCAAAGCGGCTATTTTTTTACAATTTATGTCACAAAGAAAGTGGTGCTAAAAAAACTGGGAAGGCGTGATGGATCAGATCCTGCATATCAGAGGGTTTTCAGGAAGATCTACCACTTTCTAGTATTAGATTTTAATCATTCTTTAATAGTTTAATATGTATTTATAAAGTCATTTTTATTGCTACTGTGTATATGTCTTCAATTGTAATGGCTTATTCTGTGCACATTCATTTGTTTAGATTGCTAAATATTCTAGTGAAAGGTCTCATTCATTCAGTTACAATAGCAAGGATTAAACTTTTTTTGACATTCTTACATAGAAAAGGAAAATGGTAAATTACTGTCAATTAAGTCCACGGTGGCACACTCTGATGAAAAGGTTTGAGCTGTTTGAGGTGTCTGGCCCCAAGCTACTGTAAAATGGAGAACAATATAGCCGTAAATGCTGCCCAACAGAGGCGTGGAGGTGAGCAAAGGTCCTTCATCTGGTCTAACCACCTCACCGCTCTCTTCTCATCAGGCTAATAGCAAGAGAATCACTTCTGCTGCTTCACCTTCCCTTCAAATCATTATAAAGAAATGTAAAGTGCAGCACCGGTATGAGGCAAAGGACATGTCGACGAAAGCTTACAAATAGCAGTGATACAGGCAGAGAGACAGAAATGAGAAATAGATAATTAGAGTGGGGTGGAGAAGTTGGCATATGCTGATAGCTGTGCAGCAATTAATTTTTATTTATCCAGGACAGGAGCGTGGGAGCTCTGCTCTTCACCTGTCTGAGAGGAGGAGAGGCAGGGAGCCAATGACGGGACAGAGGATGAAGAGGAAGGCAGAGGGTGGAAAGAAAGACGAGGGAGAGAGACAGACATGGGGATGTGAGAGGGAGGGAAAGTGTTGGAAAGTGAAGGAATGCATGATATGAAAGTAAGGGCAAACTACGGGGAGGCAATTCTCTCCTTTCCCTCACTTTGGGATGCTTCAGTGGAAGACGGATCAGGGAGCAGTCAGTGTACACAAACCACACCGCTGCCAAGTAAATGCATGAACTTGCACAACTCTCGAATTCTCACGTCTCCCTGGCATCAACCAGGAACTAACGACACATACGAAGAAAACACTAATTTATTCATTGAGATGGATCCTTCTGAAAACTACATGAGCCACAACTTCACCCAAACACATGGTAGTGCCCCGACATCATCATCTGATCAGCGCTGTCTGAGCCGTCCCATGACAAAGTAACAATGAACAGACTTTAAGCCGCAACAATTCACAGTAAATTCCAGTGAGTTTCCCTCGCTCCTAAATCCAGCTCCACACACACACACACACACACACGCACACACAGTCTGCAAGCCAATTAAAACTGTGTCAGTGTGTGCCGTGGCTGAATGTGGTGGCAGGTCTAGTGTTTATATCTCATTAAGCTGTGCTAGGCCATGCCAGGCCAGGCTGTACCATGCTCCACTGCACCTACCCTCCACTGACCGGCACCAAGGCCCTCATTAGCCTCGTCCCTGCCATCTTTAGCACCGTGTATGTGTGAATTTATGTGCATGTTATGATGTATTTAACGTATTTTCTATGTCATTTAAATTTTTTTCGTTTTGCCAGTCATATAGCAACGAATCCCATAAACTCCAGAAAGTCTTCAAAAAGTCAGAGGAAAAGAGTATCAGCAGTGTGCTTCATGTCTCTCTCTCACACACACCCACCCACACACACACACACAAACACACCACACAGGGGTGTGTGACACCATTAGACCAGTGTGGTTTGTGTTAACTGCTCTCCCTGCAGACATGTTTGGCCTCTTCTCTAGACCTCTGTTTGCTCAGTCTCTCCATCCATTCGTCTATATATCCATCTTTTTCATCTGCCATCCTTCTTTCATTTCCCATTGGAAGAAAGCAGAGGATTTGTCCTCTCCCCTTCAAACTCTCTCTCGGTAAAGTGTCATTGCACTTTTCTTCTTTCCTTTCCTCTCCATCCGTCTTTCCCGCCGCTCCCCCTCTCCTCATATCTCTGCCTAAAAACTTCCTCGCCTTTGTGTCCCTCTTCCCTCACCCTGCTCACCTTCTTTCTTTTCTCTAGCACAATCTTATCCAAATCTGTATGGTTGCTTTCTTTTTCTTCTGCTGTCTTTCTGTATATGTGTGTGTGAGCTCTTCGTCGCACACACACACCAGAAGCATTGGTCTGCGCTGCCCAACTGCAATTCATCATCATTTTATCTCCCTTAATTGGATGCCATCAGGACCCCTGATACTTCGCATCTCTACTTTAACAAACAGCTGCTCTCTACACACACAAACGAATAGCACACAGAAACACACCCTATCCCAAACTAGATTTTCTCCTCCTGCCCCCATGTCTGCTTTTTTTTTTCCTCACTGGTGAAGGAGTGGGAGAAAGAGGGTGATGGAGTGGCCGAGTGGTTTATCAGACAGAAGGTAATGGTGTAAGGCCTGCGCTGATATTATCTGTCCTCTCATTCCTGCCCTCCAGGGAGAAACAAGAAAGAAGGATAAAGAGGGAGAGAGGGTAGGAAAATGGAGATGTACAAATGGACAAAAAGCTAAGAACACAGGGAGATAAAGGAGCAGAAATAAAAGTCTTAAAACAGTTTGAGTCTCTTCTCTCAACCTCGGCGTTGAAACGATGTCCAGCTGCGCTCCATCCGCCTTCCTGACCCAAGAATGTGTTCATATGTGTGTGAAAGCATTGTGTGTACATGTGTTTGTACGCTCCCGTGACCCCTCTGGCGCTCTGAGCACAACTTTGCAGCCCACAGCTCAGCATCCTATTGGCCTTTGCACCTTAACCACAGCCTCTGATTGGACCATACACACCAGGAAGCTGCCTGGACCAGGTCAGAAAACCGGAAGGCACCAATGTAGACACCAGCTTGTTGTTTTGGTCGCTGCTGACCGGAGTTAACTGCTACCATAAGGCCTAGCGGATGGCTCCGTATGTGTCAGTAGTAATGTGGGCTTGTTTGGCACTAAGAAATACGAAGAGGACACTTAATTTTTTTTCTCTTTACAAAATGATCAGCGTTTTTGTCCAATTAACTTGCTACTGGACCTTGGACAATCTGCCATTTCATCAACTTTCACAGGTTCCAGAAAAAAAATTAAATAAAATGTAGAATTATGTTTGGGAATGGACCCAACTTCAAAAGTGAGAATGCAAGTGTGATGAACCATTCCTTTCACAATATAAACCTTTGGAATTTTCAACACAGCAAAAAATGTAGAGCTTTGAGCAGTGTTTAAAATCCTTATCCTAAACGTACCATTCTTCAAAGTCTTAACTGCTCGAACACAGAGTGGCCTACTTGTGTCTTGTCTCTGCTTGCAAACCTTTTTCCCAATACTGCATTCTTTCTCAGGTCTTATGATCCACTTGCTCTTTCCCCTTTGGGATCAGTTGGTATGCACAGTAACCTTATACAGAAATACCATAACACCAATATTTTCTCCCATGAGCAGATATGGAAAGTCAATACGAAACAAGGTTAGTATGGAGCTGAAGTTACACTATCATATATCATGTGTGTCACATATACAGTAGGTTATTGACAGCCTCCTGTTAGGGGATACTATGTAAGAGTATTGAGTTATTATGGTCATTATAAAAGCAGCAAAGTATAGGAAACTAGAGTTAAAACATGATCCCACTGTGGACGTCCTGAATATCCCGTGGATAGTTATCTTCTTTTGGATAGTGTGATGATATTGTATGAAAGAACGGAGAATGAGTTTGGCCTCAGGAGAGACTTTTGAGCTGATTTTCTCTCTCACACCCTCTCATCTCGTTCTCCCCCTCTGTTCTTTTCGATATCACTCTCCCTCTCACTTTTCTTCGTTCATCTCACCTGAAATTGTCTACTACGCTCCAATTTCCCTAGTCCATGTTGCCTCGTCTCATCTTCATTTTTTGCCGCTTCCACTGCCTCCTAGCATTACCTTCCGTTCTCATCCTTCTTTCCTCAACTTCTCTGCATTCATCTCTTCCCCCCGTCTGTTCTACCTATGTGTATTTTGTCCACTCTTATTCCCTCATCCCTCCTGTTTTACTGTATAGGAATTCTCAACACAGCTCTCAGGTCTCTGCCCTTGTCCTCACCTTTCCTAAGTAAATGTGTGCAAGTTTGACACGGTGGTTTGAGAAACAGTTGTGTGTATCTCAAACACAAGGCTAAACTGTGGATTAGCACCCCTGTGTTTATCCCATTGATTAGCAAGCCTAATGCCGCCCCGCCACGCCGTCTTCTTGCAGTGGTCTAATGGAACTGCACATCCAAACACACACATTCACAGCTACCCTGGGATCCGTAGCCTAAGGCATATTGAAGGATGCACATGTGCACACACGCACAGACACTGATTAACCCTTATCCCCATAGCTGTGTGCCTACAAACTGAGGCAGCAGTGTGTACACAGCATAACAGATGAAGTCTATTTCTACTGCAGAGTCATGCATGATTCATTGAGTTGGTGCTGAACACTGTCAAAGTAAGAGCAAACATGGAGGGGTGCGTGTAAAAAGTAGAGATATGAAGGTCTATAAACGGATAAACTAATATTTAAGACCCCCATTCTTCTGAAATACTGCTCCAGAGCTATAATAAGACGCTCATCCTAATAATTCATGGCACATAATTAAAGTCATAATCTCGAGCCTGCATGAATTACGCCTTAATGGCAAGTTCATGCAGCTGGCACCTTTTTCATCCGCTGAATCTAAATACGGATGTATGCAGACTCGTTGCACGCGCTGCATCGATATCTGACCGCACAGTCAAGTTGCCACTGCTAATTGCTAACAAGGGCTAAGCACTGACAGCCCAAGGCTAATTACTGCTAGCATGTCTGCTTTGTGGACATCAAATGGAGAAATTCAGCTTTTGGCCGGGGCTAAGCTTTGCTGCTGATTAACACTGGCCTTGCAGCTACAATAAACAGTCAATAAACAGACATCTCTGTGGAGAGACAACCCTATCACTAGATAATTAGCACTGCCTTCACAAACAACTGGCTAGCGCGTGCCAACACCTGAAGACTGCCCGTCGATACAGGCACAGTCAAATACAAAGCTGCCCTGGCTATACAGTGAGCTATACAGCTAAACACAGACTGCTGCTGCTGGTGTGTGCAGTGCATGTGTGTCTGCTAGTATTAATATGACTGCATAAACTCTTATGAAAAGTTCTGGCATATTGACAGGCGATATTATAAAGAAATGACGACTCCTAGATTGTTCTATTTTTGTTCCATGTTTGACATGTTGCTGTGACAGCAGCAAAGACCCACATGTAAAACAAAATTAACAGCACCAGCTCCCATCTCATCTTCGATCTTAAGATAGAAACAGTGAGGGAAAGAGGCGAGCCGCAGAAAGTGAACTTTATGAGAGATGTGGAAGATGGAGTGAGGAAAGTGGGGAATGGCAGGAAGAGGAAAAGTATGACAGACGGAGGAAGGAAGAGAGGCAGAGAGAAAGATGAGCTCTACAGGCAGATAGAGGAAGGGAGAGGGAGAGGTATAGAGTCGAGGTGTAAACATGATCAATCCGCTCCCAACTAGGTTCAGAGACAGACTTCCTCTTCACATTTTCAGCCTCAGTGAAGCGCGACGCTACCTACCTCTTATCTGTCATGCTAGTTTGAAGCCTCACAAACACACATACACACACACACACGTATACACAACCATATTTCAACTTACACAAGAGGCATGGACCCACATGTACAAACACCTCTGCCTACCTGCAAATCCCCCATACAAACACACACACAAATACTTATTAAAAACTTCTGCAAAATAAAAAAAAAAGAACAACCTTCTTGAAAGCACTTCAATCCAGCACCACTCATCCCAACCAACGCAAGCCACAATACATTAAAAATCATAGAAGCATTGAACAAAAACTACGCCTGACCATCGCACCTGGATTTGATCAATAACTTAAATGATGATCTATACAAACCATAATAATCTGTTATGATTTAGATCAGCATACAGACTATGAAAAGCCTTATTTTATATCTGCGTCCTAATACAAATGTGAACGCTTGCCGTCAATATCTATTTGCCAACTACCGGTTCAATGTGACATATGAGCATTGGGTCATTTGTCTAGGTTGTCACCAAGCCAGTGTCCAAGTAGTGCAGTGTGATCTATCAGGACAACGAGCATATTAGTGTCCAGAATGGTCATTAGTTGAAGGAGGCCATTATTTAACCTGAGCTCAGTCAATGTCCTCACCGGGATCATGATTTAGTAACCTAGTTGAACTGATTAGATCAAGAGTAATAGTGCTAAATGACTATGCTTTCAGTCTGTACAAAAGTATCATTTATGCGACGGTTTATACAAGTCAGGTTTTTTGGAGGCTTTAATTTTGTCAGTGAATCAAAACGGAATTCATAATGTTCTCCATCCCCAGCTGTGAGCGCCTTTTTTTCCCCCAATAATGACTCAAAAACACCACAAACACCTGTTGTATTCTTCACCACTTGCAGTGCTCAAAAAGCATCCCTTCAACACAACCAGATCCTACGTTTTTATCTGTTCTCACTAACCGCTGTTTTCTGGCATTGGATGGAGGTGCTGTTGAAGCGCAGTGCCGGCACGCTGTGGGTCTCCCCCTGGATGTGGAAGACGCATTCGTAGTTCTTCTGTCCAGACTGCGGCTGGGGCAGGTTCTTGGCAGCTAAGGTGATCGGCTTGGTCACCCCGACTGGGATGTATATCTGGGTTGAAGGCAGAATCTGTGGGCAATCCTGCGGAGTTAGAAAACAAAAGGAGAGATACTTAATTCCCGCTTATCCCCAACGGAGACAGTTAAGAGAAGAAAGAGAGTGAGATTGTTGAACACAGTCAGAAGAGAAAGCAAATAAGGCACAAAGAGTAGCGAGATAAGAGACGGGGTGATGAAATAGATCATCTGTTTGTTGCTAACAGACAAAAAAGCGAGAAAGGCCGTGGGTTACATGCTGCATTTGACTTCATGACAGATTTGCTACGACGGACTCTATTCTAAAGAGCTGAGATGCACTGTTCGCATGTGTTGCAACACTCCCACTGGCCTTGTACCGCGTTTAAGCGCTGCACAACAACACTTGAGCAAGAAAAGTTTTTCTTACTTGGTTCATAAAATATTATCTACCCAATAAAACTATTCACATCACAACAGCGCTACATTGTTATGGCAGGCGGATACACTCCAGGGTATTATGTCCATGTGTGGAATGGAGTAATGAGCTCATGAACTTTGTATTTGTTGCCGATGTGTGTGTGTTTGTGTGTGTGTGTGTGTGCGTGCATGTGCGCATTTGTCACTGATATTGGCCAGAGCCCAGCGTCTTGTTTAGATCATCTGGAAACAGCCCATCCACTGGCTAACACCGCTGAAGTACACAACCCTACAGGGTGTGTGTCTGTTCTCAGCCCATAGATGTGTGAGGCAACTGGGTTTCTCAATGTGCGGTTGGATTAATTAAGTCTGTTCGCATGTGTTTACTGAACAAGAATAATGCAGGAGAGTCCGCTCAGGATGTAATGTTTTCTTGATACGCATTTGTGCATGCGCTGGAAGAAATGAAGTCATTACAGCGCTCATGCCATGATTTGGCTGCGGTGTAGATCCTGTCAACACCGAGAGTGAGGGAGAGAAAGCAGGGGGTGGGTGACAGATCTTATACAACATGAGTTAAAGCTTGGGTGGAACTAACCCACCCTGTACCAAACAGTTTGAGCCAAAAGGATAACAAACCAGATCACTGCTGACAAATCACACATTTTTACAACCTGGAGACATTGTTAAGTAACTCACGTAATAAGAGACATGTGCAGGCTCAGAACGCAAACTGCACTTGGCCTTGAAACAATGCATTCAGATTCATCCAAGAACCTGGAACACCTACTTCATGTAGGAAGAGTGTAAAAGACTCTCAAGTTGTCAGAGCAGCTGTACAGGACAGCACACACATATTGCCAAGTCAAAAGCAAAGAATAGGATAATAAAGGGAAAGGAGAGGAAAACGCTGGCCACATCCTTGTAAGATATCCACTGCACACCCTCTACTTCACTCCTTGTTGTAGCTCTTCATTTAAGCAGATAGCTGGCTCGCTGTCAGTGGATTTTTCTTTCTCCTCCTCTAGCTGTAGCTGTTGTACATTAGAAGCTACAGCATGTCCCCAGGGCCTGAACACAATGCCGGAGTTTGTTCATTAGCCTGCTTAGCTCTGGCCTTGTGTGTCTGATCACACACAAACACATGCACAACACATAATGAGAGAGGGGAATACTATAGTAGGAAGAAGCGGGCTACAGAAAACCTGGTGTATAATCAACTAAGAGGAAGGCGGGAGAAGGGAGGAACGGCGCGGGAGGGAAAATGAATGGCCAAGAAGCAGGGAATGACACAGGGAATGGTGGAGGGAGGAAATGGGAGAGGAAAGAAAGGGGGGGAGAAATGAAGGATGGTAGAGGAGAAAAAGGAGGAAATGAAGGGAATAAGGAGAAAGTCAAAAAGAAAAAGTGAAGGCAGAGGATGCTGGTGTAATTGGGAACAGAGCAAAGGGTAAAGATGGCATGCAGGGACAGGAAAAGAGAAATGAAAAAAAAAAAAAAACAGGGATCAAAAGAAAAGATGTGAACCAGAAGAATCAAAGGTAGAAGGAAAAGACATTTTAGACTGGGAATGTGAAAAGGCAAGGAGGAATGTCTGGATCCCTTGGCATCTTTCCATCTTTTTATCCATCCATCCATCCATCCATCCATCTAGTTTCATCCCCACCATGTACCGAAGCCCCCCGACAATGTCCTACTTAATTAACTGCCTGGAGTCTCAGACAACACTTGAAAATTGATGGAGGGGGGCAGAGATGGAGGGAGAGAGGCAGAGAAAAGGAGACAGAGAAGAAGGTAGAGATTGATTTGCACTTGTGGCTTTTGAAGTCCTGCCTCAGTGAAAAGAATGCTCGTGTGGGCTTGCATCGTCCAAGGTGCCAGATGAGAGAAAAAAAAAGAACGGTTTGAGCATCCTGCTGTTAAAGGTAACTTGTAGAAGCCGGCGTGTCAGAAGCTAGCATAGCCTGTAGCACTGGCTGCAGCTAAGCAATGTTTTATTCATCCGCCTATCGACTTTGTGTCAGCTCGGCTGTCTGCTTGCCGTTTTCTCTGGCAGTCATCTTTCCTTATAGCATCCTGTTATTTCATTGAGTCCTCTGCATAATACCACAGTAAAAAAAAAGTATAATAATGGGTTAAATATAATGTTTTGTGAACCATAAAAATAGGAATTTGATGTGAGGTAGTGTTTAAGCTGGTTTTTCATTAGCAAAGTGGAAAACAGAAAACATGTTTACATGAAAGTATGTTTAAATTTTAGGCTGCTCATTCAATCACCATCATGTGAAAATAGTCCAAATGCTAGCGCTTTACATCAAACACTTTAAAGGCTTCCTATAATTTTAATCGAAGTCAATAACAAGTGAACTGGTGGAGGGATGCAGCGGTCCGTAGACAACATGGTGCAAGAGCAGAGAAATCGTTCTGCGCGAAGCTCTTGGTTCTCAGATGCAAGCTCACACTGCTTTCAAGACCAAATGGAAAGGAGTTCTGGGAAAGAGATGGAGGTAGGAGGGAGGAAAAAGAGGATATTGAGGGAGAGGGAGTGGGATAAGGGAAAAGTGCTCTGCAGAGAGAAACTATTTCATCAGTATTTGTGACAGGTGCCAAAACAGTTCAAAGCCCGCATTAGGCCTACAAAGTGCAGAGTACATTGAAACAATACTTCACTGGGGGGATTCGTTTGAAGCTCGAAGAGATCTTTTTTCTCTCTCTTTATTTCCTCCCTTTCGCTGACTTCTCGGCTTTCAATTCATCTGTGAAGACGGATGCTGTGGTTTTGTTGGCCAGATGTGACACTCCATCTGACTGATTTCAGGAGGACCAGCAGCGGAGGGCCGTGTAGGCGTGCATAGTTACGAAAAAGGTGTTTTTGTTGCCCTGTACAGACTGTATTTGTGGGACAATACGTGTGCCATAAATGCCTCAGGAACATTTGCAGGTATTACATGATCTGACTTGCTAACATGTCTGGTAGCGACTCAATAAATGACAGCTTTCCTACATACACAAATGTTCCAGATCAAGACCCCTGCTTACACAGAACAGCAGCTTGCTTCGTCACAAGGATCACTTCATCTTGCTCTACTGTAACCGGCAAGAGGCATTTTCAGTAAAGTTGTGTGCGCCCGTGAAGTGGAAAAGATGCATGAAGGAATGCACACCACAGATGGTTTCTCCGCACAAGAGCACGGCACAAAAACATCTGCTCAATTTTGAGATTTTGATGACTGTCTTTGCATTCTGACATCTTCATAAGTATTTTTAACACCGACAGATGTGGATGCTGTAGCAGAAAACTGCCTTTGCCAAATTTAAAACTCCTCGCTTCTGAGCACACAACTGATGCAAAGTTGGGTAAACAAAAATCCGTCATTAGCTGTGAAAGACTCTCTCGCTCGCTGAACAGACTGGGCTCTGCGTGTGTGTACTTGTGTTTCTGAGTATGTGAATGAGTGTATATGTTACAAAGTGTTTGTTTGCGATGGCTGATGTCCAACACGCCAACTTCTGTCAAAGTAGCTGGAGGGCTTTTCTTACCTCTCTATATTTGTTTTTCCTCAAAGGCCGCCGTTAGCTTTGCTGCCCGAGGCTACACCCGCACATCCCATTCTTTAACAGTAAAGGCATACATAATTATGTAGATTATTACAATGTACTGTATATATTACTTCACTTATTACGACTTTTGTACATTTCCTGCATGTAGAATTAAAGGAAATGAGCTTTCCTCCTGGTGTACAAACAGATGTTCCACATTCCATATTTTGTCGTGTCTTTGTTTGTCCTAGAGACAAAATAATCCAAAGCTACCATTCCTAATGATAGTTTTCTTCCAATTATACAATGTTTGACCCAATTTCTTTTGACATTTTCCTGCAGATGCCCAGATGCCACTTTTGATTGAACGTCACCATCAGCTTTTCTCAAAGGAGAGCTGCTGCCGTTCTCGCTTAAGCTCGATCTAACATATTCCTGCATTCATTTTCAACGCGCTCCGATATTTACCACGCTGCTTCCACCACGCCAAATGAAAAAGTATAAGGAAAAAATTAATAAAAACCAGTGTTCGGCTGGGGGAATGAGATAATCTCTCCTCGCAGGTGAGCAAAACACCTTTTAACATCCGCCAAGAGCAGATAATGAGACAGTCGGAAAGAAAAAAAAATGTGCATGTGTGTGTGTCTTCATGCAGATATGTAGAAGGTGAGAGATTAAAATCGAGACATAGACGGGGTGGAGGGAGGAGGAGTATGGAGTAGGAGGATGAAGGCAAAGGCAAGTGCGGAATGCTATATAAATAAATAAATGTATTAAAAAGCCAAAAGTGTTCTGAAGGCTTTGGCATAGCCTGACAAGATATAAATTAATAAAGCTCCAAAAACACTGCGCATATGTAATGAGGCGGATGTCTGGTGTTTTTTTTTTTTTTTTTTAAAGTCCCCCCCTCTCCTCTACAACTCCATCCATAATTAATTAGCCGCCTCTGTGATGTGGGGACTATAGATCAGGGAGGAGAAAAAATAACACGCTAAATAATGAAGTAAAGCGATATGGGGAGCCCGGGGGGAGAGATGAGATGGCATGGACGGTCACAGAGGAGCTTGAGGGGGGGGCACACTGGTACAAATAAGGGGGACAGTGTGTGTCTGTGTGTATGCATGGGTGTGTGTGTGTGAGTGTGTTACAGTGGGCTGACAAAGGGGTATAGGAAGAGTAGTGAATGCTCCCCCACCGTCTGTCGACATGCCCCCCTTTGGCTTCTTGACAGAGGTCTCGCATAGTAAACCAAAGAGCCGTCTGCATCCTTGAACTTCAGAGCCCCATCTATGGCTTGGCACAGTCCCCTATACATTAATAAATGACACTGGGTGGATCCTTTTATCCAAAGGAACATGCATCACATGGCGTGTCGCATATTTCGGCTGCGTGAAACTCAAGGGTAAAGGTCGCATCTAAAACATCTAACCTTCGTAATGAGTGTCACACACGTCCAGCGAACTCATAAATAATGCTCGGTGATAAAAACCAAAACAACAATCATATCATCAGTTCAACTTTTTCTGCAGCAGAATTGGAATGCTTTCTATAAGCGTTCAGCGGGTGGCATCCAAAATAACGTAGAAACCCACAAAGAAAATAAGACTTATAAGTAGAAGCAGTAAATGTATATAATCTACAGAGAATAGAACGGCAGCAAGAAGAACTTAGAGGGCAGTGAAATAAAAGTTAACAAAATGTTATTTGTGTTGTTATTGGCCTGCTACAAAATAGATGCGTGTCTGTTCTAAAATATTCTGTTTGGAAATGTTTTAAAGATGTTCATCCAAAAAAAAAAAACTGCAACACCAAACCACAATTTGCTGGTTTTTATTTAAGACTATATTTGATGTTTTCATTCGCTATATTTGTTTCATTTTCAATTATTTAACTTAACATGACTGGTTGATTTTTAAAATAAAGGGAAAAAAAAAAAAAAAAACAAGAATCAGCAATTGGTGCCAACATCTTGGACCAAACTGTTAATAGAAGTCTGTTTCCAAATCACTACTTAATTGATACAAGCCATGTAATACCATGACATGACATGCCATACATCATACTGTCAGCTCAAGGACCACATATTCTCTTATTCCCTCGTCTTCTGCACACCAGCTGGCCAGCAGCCATGTGCTTCGTAGAGTGTGTGTGTGTGTACTTTGGGAATTGTGTAAGTCACAATGATGAGAGGAACAAGACAAAAAAAAAAAAACAACCCAAAAAACCTACCTATTAAATCACTGGTAAAAGAGATCAGAAGGAAGTGTGTGTGTGAAACTTTGGCTTAATTCTACAGGATATTGTACACACATTGAGAGAATCACTATATAGTGTGCACAAAACAGTACACAAGGGTGCAGCTATTATTAGAGATGAATATCTACAGAAGCTGCAGGGTGTGGTTCAAACATAGAGGACTGTATATGTGTGTGTGTGTGTGTGTGTGTGTGTGCATATGAAGTTGATGCAGGCTCATTAGCAGGCAAAAGCCAGAAAGATGTTCTGTGACCAAGCAGACATTTACTGTGGGGGAGGGAGAGGGAGAGAGAGAGAGTGGAACAACTTAATAAGGCAGCAACATGTAGAACAGTGCAGGAGCGCGGGAAGCAGAGGAAGAAAAGGGACTTTGAACCTTGAAAGGGACTGTGAGATTGTCTGCCCACGCCCTTCTTTCCGAGCGGAGCAGCGATGCAGGGAGGAAGAGGTGGAAGGAGAGAGAGAGAGAGAGAGGGGGAGACAAAGTGATGAGCACAGGAACGAAGGAGCACAGAAAGGAGAGTTTGAATTAAAAGCGAGATGCAGGGGAACGTGTGACATAAATGTTATTCAGCGTGGATTATCAAAGTCTCTCAGAGCAGGAGCTTGACTGAATCTACGTTCATATATGTTCCTTATATACTGTACAAACACATATACGCTCTCACTCTTTGATGTGCCACCCAGGCGCACATACATGTTGATTTCATCTCCTAATCCCTTATCCTTGACTTACAAGCAAGCTGCCAAACCTACACAGTTTATCCCCTCGACACACATGGCGCGCCATACTATAAAACAATAAAAAAGCAGGAATGTGTGAATATTTTTTTTTGAGGAAGCGTTGTTTTGTGTTTTTTTTTTTCCCCCGTATGGATTTTCATAGAGTAGAGGGTGGAGGGGTGGGGGCGGCTGGCACCCCGTTATCATTCTAACCCAGATATGTCAGCAGCAATCAAACCTTGTGCTTTTCAGCTTTTCAAAGACGAGCCTTGATTTCTGAGGTAGATACGCTCTCCTGTCTGCTGCATATGGCTCTTCTCCTCAAACTGCGCCACATTTCAGCACGAGGATGAGATAAAAATTTGGATTTATTATCAAAAAGAAGTGCACAGACAGACCAAAATGACCTTACGTTTAACAAGCAGTGTTGGTTGACGACTGACTGCACTATGCTTATACATCTTTACAATCTCCCTGGTATTACAAAGACAGGTCATCAAGAATCCAAAGCGTAATGGTTTTCTGTTTGTGTTCCAAAATTCTACAAACAGGTCCAATAATACAGCCAATAAAAAAGAAGATTCAATTTTGTAGTCAGATTTTTTTTCTTGGTTGCTGTCTGAACACCTATTTTAAGAACATCGAGGAAATTAATATTTGTACTCCAAAAATAGCCTATAAGATCCCAAACATTAATAAGCAGCATAAGCTCAATATTTTGTGACACGAAAGTAATTTGTTATTTAATCCAATATGAGAAAACTAGATCATTACTGCTATCATAGTCTTAAAGGGATCTATATAATTCATGGATCCATGGACACCTTACAGTTTATGCCGTTTCTTTTTAAATATTTTATGCAAGCAGACACCTTCAAGTGAAAGAAAATGGTCAAAAGGAAGGAAAAAGGAGACAATAATTAAATTACACAAGCTGATTTAGATTTGCTTTTATACCTCCTTTAGGTGTAACATCATTCAGCGAAGCTGCAGGAGTCGCTGTGGTTTTGGTGAATCCGAGAACGAATGGAAAACCTTCCTTAGTGCAGTGGCTCTTTGTCAGATACTGACAGCTTTCAAAGAGCAGACTAGACCTCCATAAACACATACTGATTTACACACTGACAATCATACATTACTGTGTTATAATTATAGTTTCATACCTAGTGATTAGAGACACTGGTAAGGTATTTATTCTCTCTCATCCTGCCACTATGCTATTGATGTGTAAAGCCTTCCCAAAACCAGGCGACCTATCTCATAAACCAGAGGTAGAGTAGCCGTCTTAGTAACTTGAGTCAACAGTGAGAAAGCGGCAAACTAATAGGGGGAGGACTTCACCGGTCTTGTGGTCGAGGCTCCAGAGCAGACAGACTGACACTCAGGTAAAAGGTAAAAACGTGCACTCAACACTAAAAGTACTGTGTAAGCAGTTTGACAGAAAACAAGCAAATAACAACCATACTTCAGTCCGTTTTAAAATAATGGTAAACCTTTGCTTGGAAAGAAATATAATACTATTTTATTTTTCTAAAGTTCAAGCCCAACGTTTTTTTCCCTGGCAATCTCCATGTCTCTGAAGCTTGCATCAGCGGATCACTGACCATTTTGGGTTTTCATCGGAGTGCAATGGTGTCAGTAAAATGGAGGCTGCAATAAAAATCGGTGATGGCCACTTTACTAAAACAGCATGGTGAAAAGCCCAACATGACAGACGCAGTTGGTCGGTCTTGTGAGAGTGGACGACGCAGCACGCTACAGGGTTGTTTTTTTTTTTCCCTGCCTCTCTTTCTCTACGCCTCTCCATCCCAGCAGGCGGCTGCTGTTTCTCAATCACAGTCTCTCTGCCGCACTGATCTGCCTGCACTTCTGAGTTTGTTTTTGCTTCAGCTCACTTTGTTGTGTTACTCTTCCATCTCAAATTGCAGACGGCTCTTTCTCTTGGTGACTCCGCATTTCTTTCTTCCTCCCTCCGACACATGAGGGTTGATGGTGAAAATGCAATATTCATCCAGCGCTCACCATTAGGAAGGCAGGCTGTGAGGGCGGCGGAAATGAAGATTTAATACAGGGTGAATAATTAAACCGCTGGGACCTGTGACTGACACACAGACACACATTTGCACAAACACAGACTTGTGCATGGCCTGCAAATCCCTGTGCATCTATCATGTCATCTTATCCCTGTGGGTGTGCTTGTGTGTCCATTTGCGTGAATCTTTACTTCGCATTAGCTCTTCATTAAGGTTTTTGCTGATATTGTATTCAGTGTTGCAGCTGGTATGTTGGCATGGCTGGGGCGATAACTGCTGCTGCATTAGAGGGGCCTTGCCGGATCACATCAAGGAGAGAATAACCTGGCAGCAATGTTACACCTAACACTTGAAATTGTCGGCGCCGAGATCAATTGACTGCTTCATATTTTCTCAATGTCATATCAGGATGGAGCCTTTTCAACCAATTAGAGCTGCAGTGGGCAGAAATTGAAAAGGAAAAAACAAAGAAACACAGGACACCACTGTGCAACCAAATCACGATGTTGTTTATCTCATTTAATCTGCAAAAAGCCCAGTGATCGACTGACGTGTCATGTCACAGGTTAGATTTTCTGAAAAACAGCCATGAGGAGGTGCTGAAGTCTATTTTCCTCTCAGGCCACTTTAATTACAATATGCTGAAAAGTTAGTATGGAATTTTTGCTCAAGGATGCCCCCCCAAAAAATGCCTACCGCAGCTTTAAGCCAAGAACGTGTCCTTCGAATGTGCAAAAATGTAACAGTTAATGTAAGCTGCATTCACTAAACTCCACCCTCTTACATAAATATAACTCTGCTGTCCTTGTGTAGTTGTCTACTAAGCATACTTCTTAGGGTATGACAGGCTGCTCTCTCCACAGTGTCTCCCAGCCAGGGCGACCCATCCTCCCTGCCTTCTGGTGGAGAGGGATTGATGCACGATGCAAGGCAGAGCTAGACTAAGTATAGAAGTTTTAAGCAGAGACACTAAAAAAAAAAAGCAGAAGGAAGAGCTAGGACAGAGGGAAAAAAACAAACAGAAAAGATGAGCTTTGGAGTGCTAGAACTAAAAATAGCCACAGCGAGGAAGAGATAAAACATCTGCGTGCATATGTGACAGACCATGTGTTGTTCACCTATGAGCACATCTGCGCGACTGCACACAGAAATGACATCCAGCGCCAAGATTCAAATCTCTCTCCCGCCTCTTTCTTTCCCTGACACAAACACTACGATTGTGTGGGAAGCTCACACAAAAACACAGACCCACGGCGCTGCAACATTAACGAAGGGCTGGATTACATTGCCGGGACTCAAAAAAAACACTTCGCACATGTTAAGACTTCTTCATTCACTTCATTGTTCTCCATTAGTAAATAACAGGAGTGTGTGCGAGAGTTGGCCAAAACACCTGATACAATTGCACACTAATTTCCCTGAGGTGGATGTGCAATTATTGACTCTTGGACAAGACCTTTTCAAGGAAAGTTCACAAAAACAGCAGAGGATGGCTGACGCAGATCGCTACCAAACCAAACTAAGGGTTAAAAGCTGGCTGGTCACGGTCCGACTTAGATCCATCTGGCAAAGGAGGCATGTGGTTACTTCACCCTGTCGCCTCCACTTCCTCTCCATGTTCCCTCTCCCCTCCCTCCCTCCTTTCCCTCCAACCATGAAGAGCATTTGGAAAATATATCGCGTCACTCCGAATGTAATCTGCCGCTTGTTACTGCCAGAGTTTCTCCGCTTGCCTCCCTGCCCTTGTCTTTGTTTCTTCGTTGTTTTTTTTTTTCCTCTCTTCCCTCCTGTTTCTCTTTACATCTGGTCCTAATTACTGTAACCTCTGTCCATCTCTGGCTTGTCCCTGAAGAAATACACGCGCCACTGGAAGGACTGCGAGAGCAATGTTACATCCCATATCCACCAATGTTCTCATGTATTTGTTCCCTTCTCACAACATTATTTATATTTTATTAAATACGGCTGAGTCACGTCTCCCCTTCATACTGAATGGTGGAGGGTGTGTGCTGATGTGATTTCATCTATGAGCTACATGGTGCACTTAGGTGGAGAGCGGAAATAAATGAACTAATAAAGAGAACGCGGAAAAGTGATAGATTTTTTTTTTTTTTTAAAAAAGAGAAGTTTTAGTGTGGTAACAGATGAAGCAAGGGAAGAAAGACGAATAGTGGAAGAGGGAGGGGGGAAAAAAAAGATGGAGAGAAAGAAAGAAAGGATAGAGTCTGTGGACCGTGACAGTGGGCAGAAAAAGGCAACAACACCGTAGATACATGATTTGGGTGAAGGCGCTACGTGGGAATAGAAGGGTGTTGAGGGGTGAAGACAGATATTACTGACAGATAAAGATACCAGGAAGGAGGGAGGGAAGGAGGCAAAGAGAAAAGAAAAAGGAAACGGTGGATATTATTCAACTGCTCGCCCACTCCTCCCTCCCCCTCGCCCATATGCCCCCTGCAGCCCTGTGCTGCTGGTTGTGCTTTGTCCTGATAAGAACCAGTGACAGTCACACACAAACACACACTAAAGCGGCGTAGTTGGACACACACACACACACGTACATCCGTGCACAAAGTGAGGCCCCTCAAGCAGCCTTGGCCTACAGTCTGTGGGATGTCCTTTTCTAAAGTAAGTGTGTGTGTGTGTGTGTTCTGTTCAGTGTCTGAGTACCAGCCAGGGTAAACACAGTGTGCCAGAATGTCACGGTCCGGGGCCTTCACACCTCCATCACAAATAACCCTGTCAGCCATAGATTGTGTGTGTGTGTGTGCAGGAGAGAGAGAGAGAGAAAGCAACAGAGCATGTGTTTTCTGTGACTGTTTAAGAATATGTGGGCAGGCTGTATGCTATAAGTGTATCTGCTTGGTTAAGAGTGTATGAGGAGAAGACAGCGCTTGAGAAAACGTGTCAGAGTATTGTTACGCTTTGTTCAGCCTATATGAGCCTCTCTCGTTAACGGAGTATCTGGGGACGGCGTGGCACTAAACGTGTGGGGATGTGTCTGTCCACCAGCGAGATATTCTGATACACACACTCTTGTTTGTACCTTGCGCCTGTACTATACACGACTTCAAAGGTGTATTAAAGGAATCGTTTACCATTTTGCCAAACACATTATCTTGTGAGGAGTAAGCAGAGAAAGGGTTACCACTGTCATATCTGCACAATATATATATATGTAACTAGAGCCACTAGGCAATTAGCTAAGTTAAGTATTAATCCGGGCTGCAGGGTGGCGCAGTTGGTTAG
>NW_007578932.1:99875-224228 GCF_000690725.1 Stegastes partitus
AGTAGGAAAACAGCTGCCTTTTGCTCGACGGTCACAAAATCCGCCTACCAGCACCTATAAAGCTCAAAAATTAACAATAACACCATATCTAATCATGAAAAGTATAAAAATGCTGTTCCATGAGGGGGACATCTGCTGAACTTTTTGTTGGTCAGAATCTGTAATTTAGTCCCCACTGGGTGTGTGGGATGTAGTGCTTGGTAGCAGTTTCCCTGTTTCCAGTTCCTGTGTTAGGCTAAGCTAAGGGCTGGGTCATACTAGAAAAGACTAGTGGTCAAGTCTATCCTGGAAGGCTTTCACAGAGCAGCATCCACCCGTGCGCACACAAAAAAGTGCCAGAAATAGTTGTATAACAAAAGGAAAGTGAGAGCTTAAGGGAGAAGTTCTAACCCTGCATAGTTTCTCACATCTGCACAGCTGGTAAATCAATGGCTCCTGTGGGTGTGAATGTAGGATTTGTCGGTTTCGGAAAGTTACACAAATTGGCGGACACAAACGCCCCGGTTTGGGTGTCTGAAAGGTGTCGGAGGAGGAGGAGAAAAACGGCGAGTTAACCAGCTGCTGGCTACAGCTACATATTAACCATATGCAAGAGCGGTATTGATCTATTCATGTAACTCACCAAGAAAGCAAATAGGAACAGTACATGTACTACATAAAGAGGAGAAATGGAAAGTAGGCAGAGGAGAGAGAAGAGAAACGAAGAGGAGTGGAATGCTCTTTAACCCTTCGTACATCCAGACATAGAGGGGACAGAATAAACAGAAGGAGTGGAAGGTGTTGAATTTATAAAAGAGTGAAAAATTCATCACTGGGGTCACACATTCCAAGTCACGCAGAAGTGGAGGATAGACTAAAAATAAATGTAGACGAGGACAGAGCTACTGGTACAGGGAAGCTACTGGCAGAGCACCAGTGAACATCGTATTACATCTAGAATAAGTGTTGCAAGACTTTATACTATTTACAATGGCTACAAAAGTAGACTTTTATCACATTTGGGGAAAAAAAAAGACAAGAAGTGCTAAAGGCTCATCACTCAGTCTGGACCTGAACCCAAAACAAACAATCAGAAACAGTAAGACATAAAACCTGTGTGTTGTATGTAAAGCTAAAGCTCAAATGACAAAAAAGAAGCAGAGTAAAGAGAGAAAGAAGAGCGAGAGGTGGAAGGGGGGAAACAGTTTTGAGGGGGAGAAAAAAAAAAGAAAAAAGCACTGCACCCACAAATCTCAATCAAGTTAACCGCTGCCTTGATTGCTCGAGTGAGACTGAGCCTTGCTTTGCAGCAAAACAAACACGTAAGCATGTCTTAACATAGCTGAGCCCAGCCACCCCGAACCTTGCCTGGCACTCATCAAGGCTTTGGCTCAGACAGAATGCTTTCTCTCCAGGGGTGCAGAGGGAGGAAGGAGAAGAGGAGGATCGGAGGAGGAGGAGAAAGAAGGGAGAAAAGTGGATTAAGAAATGGCAATTGAGTTCGTTAAAAAGGGAAACCAGACAAAAGGGAAAAGGTAAAAATGAGACAAGAAATAATTCATCATGGAGAGATTCTTTCCTTTTTTTCGCCTCAGACTTCCTCTCTTTCCAGCTTTTTTTGTTTTTATAATAAAGTAACTCCTACTCCTCTCCTGCAATTTTCCGCCCGGGCGCTCCTTAATTCGAGAATTTGTTTGTTGTGCCATTGGAGGCATTGTTGATTCATGCATATTTGATTTGGAAATGTCACTCATTATATTTATTTCCTCCCCGCTTACTCTGTCTATCCATTTCTTTCCCTCTCTTTCCACCCTCTTTTGACACAGCCTGCTCGCAAAAAAGAACAACATTTTTTGCTCTTTGAGTGGCTTGTTTAATACATTCTTTGTTAGATTTTCCTTCTTTTAACTTCTCAGTCTTTAAGCCCGGCAATCACAAAAAAACGTATTCCATACAATGTAATTTGGTGGAACAAATTACAGATGGACGAGATAGTGCTGGAGCGCTGGTTGTGTGTGGAGAAGACGACAAAATAAAGGAGGAGGGGAGGAGGGGAAAAAAAAAAAAAAAAAGTCCTCATCGGCAACACACCGATCCTCTGGGTTGCCATGGTAACACAAGATTTAGATACTGTCAGATGAGAGGAGGGAAAAAAAAGAGGAAAGAAATTAAGGTTAAAGAGGAAGAAATGTTTGGTGTTCAACTGTCAAATGTGCGTTTCTTTTTTTTTGTTTTTTTTCAGATTTGATAACGACACGGATTGATTTTTACTGAGCTGCGATGCTGGTAAAGAAACAGAAGAATACGGGCTAAGTAGGAGAAAAGGGACGGTTGATTATGTTGGCATGAAAAAGAGAACTTAAACACATTCAAAGTTCATCAGGCAGCCTTGATCTTTTGACCAGCTGGTCCCGTTCTCCCTCTCCGCTCGACTGTCTAGTCCGTACAACAGCGCTCAGACCACAGAGTCAGGAGGGAGACTGCAGCCACCTCTCAACCCTGTGTGAACACTTCTATCTGGCCTTTGATCACTGTCTGAAAATGAGTCTTATCCAATCCCATCTACTGTGTTCATCTGCAGGGGAAGAGTGGTAAAGGTCTGAGTGAAATGTCTGCTATCAGGAGGGCTGATTTCACTCTTATGTGAAACACTGCTATTTGTATTCAGGATAAAGCCAGAGCGTGGCAAAAAAAGAAAGGATTGTCTGAGGTCTAAATTAAGGGTGCGAGCATTTTGTGAACAGAAATACACGTCCCTGATGGCATGCCAAACTATTCCCGACACACCAGCAGCTAAAGAGGCAAAACCGCAAGAGAGGCGCGTTTCTATCCTCTCTTTCCTTACTTTAATAATATATATTTCACACGCCGAGCATGGAAGGTAAAGAAAAAGAAGGATGAGAAAAAGATGGGGTGACTGAGCATCAAAGTGGTAAAGGATGAGGTAGAGAGAGATGGGCCCTAGAGAGGAGAAGGATAAGCCTAGCCTACAGGAAGAGCTGTACTTGTTGGGGCATTGAGAGCGCAACTAATGGATATGGCAGCTAAGAGAAGGATGATGAATGACTCTGTGCATGTGTGTGCGCGCGTGCATGTCAGTGTAAGAATGTTTACACTTTTGCGCATGAAAGACACAATGCATAGTGGCTGTGTGTTTATGGGGTGTCTGTGTGTGTTTCTGTGTGTGTGTGTGTGTGTGTGACAGTGCAGATGATGGATTCTCTAGTGGAGCATGTGGTTGGTGGTTTCTTGGGCAGACGAGGTGACAGGAGAGGTCTCTCTGTCCACATGCCGCTCTCAGCCGGTCTGTCTATCCCTTCCTTCTTCCCGCTGCCTCCCTCGCTCTAACACTCCCTCAATCTCTTCATCTCCCTCTCTCTATCCATTTGTCTCCTTCCCTTTGTCACGCTGTCTCTCTTTGTTCTGGCGCATCCTGTTTTGTCCTCAAAACATATTGCCTCAAAAATACCTCTTTACATAGACTCTGTGAAGATATGCTGCACTGCAAGAAACCTCTCAGAAAGTAATGTCATTACCTTAGGTGTATTCTCAAAATATTTTACTTCTACATATTAGTCAGTTTGGTTTCTGAAGTGTCAAAAACCAACCAAAAATCCACATTCGCAACCCAATACGATGTCAGAAATCTGCCTTTTTTGTCCAACTTGCAATTCTCTGACAACAGTCAATTATTAAAAGAGTTGCTAAATAAATTTCTGTCAATCAACTAATAAATAGATCTAATCTGATTAATTCAGCTCCATCGACCTCACTCTGGTGCATGCTGATCCTCAAAAGACCTTCTCCTGTCATGCAACAATATTACCACTCAGTTTATATGTTTACTTGCATCCTGCTTTCCTCTGGTTTTCCTTTCATCCCTGCAGGCCTTTCCTGTTTATCCATCCGTTGCCCCTCTGGCCTCTCTCAGCTCAGAGTGTGCTAGCCAGCGCTCTCCCCATGCCTTGCAGATGGGTGCACTAATCCGCTAACGTTAGTTCCGTGAGCCGTGAAGGCTGGGCCCGTGTCTTGTTTTGGACGGCCACGAAGGTTGCCGTATAGCATGCTAGCGTTTGGGATTCTGCACAGCTCCGGTTGAGAGAAGAGATAAAGAGGAGAGTAATTGGATAAAGGTTGACCAATTAATAAAGGCCGGTGATTCTAGCTGGCCAGCAAGGGGGGCTTTAATCTGCATAGAGATAACGGTGAGAGTCAGACCACAAACACAAGGAGATAGGGCGTAATTGTGTGTGTGTGTATTTGTGCATTTGTGTGTGTGTGTGTGTAAGGCGTCACTCAGATAAAGCGGCGGCATGACTGTCACTCACTGGGGAGTGCAGTGGATTTACATCCATAAGTCCACTGAGAAGATACATTTCAGTGCATTTTTCTGTGTCTGTTAATGTATGCAGCACTGTGTTTTGTGTGCACAAGAGAGAAAAAAGAAAAGCCACGGTAAAAAACACAACACGCCTCTGTGTCCATCACTAATATTCTTGTATATGCTCCAGCAGCTGACAAACACTTGTTATGCCTCACATGATGCCTGCTGCACCCGCCGCTCGGCACGATTGATATTAGCTTTTATGCTAATGCAGCATTTGGCTATGTAAGAACAAGGCAGTATTTCCAGAGACAGTCATTCATCCCCGCCTGCTTATGGCCTTATGGGCCACGACAGAATTATTGCTGCACAGTACACAAGCTGTTGTCACTGTGCCAAAAGCCCCTACTACACGTACAGACAGCAGACACACACAGCAGGATGATGTGAGGAAACCCTGAGGCGAAAGCCACAAAAGGTGCGAGGGTAAAGGTATGTATGCGGCTGAATATCATTTGGGCCTGTGCTGCTGTAATTTGTGTTTGCATGTGGGAGAAACAGTAGCAGTGTATGTGAAAAATAGCAGTTATATTACTATGGTGCATTTGTCAAATCTATAGATAATAAAAAATTACATGCAGCAAAACGCGCAGTTTTATCCCACATTCATGTCAAGGGAAATACACATAAAACTGCATTAGGCTATAAAAATGACTGTTGCCAAAGTGACGGGAATATTACCTCGGAGATGTTGACACGTCCCTCCTGGAAAGAACAGTCGTTGGCGTTCTGGGTGCACATGTGGCGGTACTTGCACCAATGGCAAGGAAATGAGCCATTTACGCAGGACAGGCAGCTAAAATAGAGAGAGATGAGAGGAAAGGGGAAGTTAGCAGAGTCACCTGCTTTCTGACTTTGGTCTCAGTTAATCATTGCACTGCATCATCTTGGGAAAAAAAAAAGAAGAGGAACAGAAACTGCAGGGCAGAATGAGGTGGTGTCATAATCAGCGTATTCCATCAAAAAACTTTTTGATAAACTTGTTAGAGGACGTCTGCATTTCATTTTGTTCTCCGTCTACCAGATGATTTCTTCACCAATGAAGTAAGGAGTACAGCTGCAGTTCCACGTTTTTCAGAGGGAGTTTGGAGTGCACATGGAGTAGGCTATGTTTGGGATGTGCTCTTTTTCATAATGTGGACAGCTTGTCCCTCAATTATGTCACTTCTTGTGCCAGGTTTTTTTTTGTCAAATCACATACTTTCATATCCTAAAGAGCACGGCAGGGCAAAAGGAGCAGCAAAGTGAAAAACAACTTGAGAAATGAGCACCGAATCAGGGCTGAGGTTCAGTTATGACTTAATAAATATAGAAATAATAGCATTGGAGGAAGTCGTACAGACGGATGTAACTCAGTTTATAATATGTAAATACCTAAACCGTTATATTTTCTTATTGAAATTTTTACCTTTGATTTCTTCTCAGACCACCTTCCTTTAACTGTCTAAATTTCTCTTTATTGTCTAATGTCAAATTTGAACTTTTCCCACCTTCTCTGAAACCTTCTTTTCTTCCTCTCACCTTTCACTCCCCCATCTTTTATCCTGTCTGTCAACTGTCTTAACCTCTTTCTCCCTCTTACTCTCCTCATTCATCACTCCCCACTTGCTTGTAACTGTCCATCGCTTGCTGCTTCTACACGTTCAATGATCTCCCTCAGAATTGACCTACTCTCTGCATATATTTCCCCGCTTTCTATACCTCTGTTGTTTCATTCTCTCAATCCATTCAGCTGTAAGCCTTTCTTTCTTTCTGTCTTTCTGTCCCCCCATCTCCCTTTCATTTGCTCTCTTCCTGTTCTTTGTCTAAAGCTCTCTTTCATCCGCGGGGCTAAGAGCGCTCCACCATTTTAAATTCACCTGCTTTAGCGGAGGCGAGGTGCAGATAGACGGGCTGAAAGAGAAAGACGGGAGAAAGGAGAGAGGGAAAGATACAGAGAGAGATCAAAAGCAGGTGGATTTCCCTGACAGAGGTGTAGACGCCAGGTATCATGAGAGAAGGGGGGGAGTAAAATGGGGGAGAGGGGTCTTGTGGGAGGGGGAGGAAACATTATGCTAGAAGTTGGGAAGTGATTATGACCATATATGTGTGCGTATGCACATCCGAAGGGACCCGTGGAGGAGAGCCAGACAGGTTTAAGTGCATAGTTTATCAACACAGCTTCACGTTATTGGTGCGCTCTCAGCCCTCGAGAGATGCTAAGCCACTTGGTATCTCATTTATGTGCGCGGCATTATCTAATGTAACCATTATGAGTTAACAAATAAAACTGTTTCATTTTATTACAAAGCTTAGTAAAGCCTTTTGTCTTCAACGCGCAGTTTGGTTTGAGATTTTCCTCTGTGTGACTCATTTAGCCGTTGAGGTTTGTGTGAGCATATGGTTTATTGGAAATACAATAAAATATTACATTTAATACAGTCATTGTGAGAAAGTCAGCAGGCTGATTTGTATTCAGCCACATCTGCCAGGTGTAAAATTGCGCATCTGTGTGAACTGCAATGAGCACACTCCCGACAAGCTCTCAAGTGTGTTTTAACCCTGTGTAAAATGCCGGCTTCCCTTCCCCTCATCCGCATGAAAAATTAGGGCTTTAACTCTTGAGCTCTGAGATGGAGCCCATATATGAATCCATCAAACCCAGACGTGGATTCATTTGGATCAATTAGGGCCGCTCGTTTGTTAGGTGCACACTTTAAGCGATCGTTTCCAGCCCAGACCCCTCCTTTTGAGCGAGATCAGAGGCTGGAGCTTAATTCAATCCCACTGCCGCTTTAATTGACCAATTTAGCATTGTGCTGACAGAAGCTGTCCATTTAGAATGAAAGATGTGCAGCTAAGGAAATAACAGGCCTCTTAATACCGCACAAGAGCAAATAGGAGATTTGTCAATGTTGCCAACAAATGGAGGGAAAGCGATTAGGCTACGCTAGGCTAGCATATAGTGCTCAGACTCAAAGAACAGAACTGGGATTTTAGCTGTTTTGTCCTCAGGGAATTGGTAAGAAACAGAGAAAGGGCTGTCAATACTGAACAAAAGAGAAGATGACATTACTGATGCAAGACAAATGAACACGAGGTAAGCTAGCCGGGCTCATTGTGTGGCTTGTTAGTGTTTGTTCGCTCTGTAACAACCACTATTTTGAATGTCAAAGAGTCTTTTCTTTTGTTCGGGGCCCACCAGTAGATCGGTGCTCATCAAAATACAGTACAGCAACTTAACTCAGCAGGCAACCAGAACCAAACAGTACAATGTATAGTGAGTAACTCCTACCCGTCAACACATCTGTCGCTGAGCCTCAATAATACCCATTTTTATCTGACTTTTATCTTTTATTCATGCCAAATCAACCTTGTTAGTGCTCCAGTGACTTTGTATATAACGAGCAAAATATCAGCAGGTAACCGCTGCCAACTTTGTGCGACTTTTATGATCACGTTCTTTGAAATCAAAGACATCACCGTTCCGTGCGCCACCCAAGGCCAGCAGTAAGCCCTGTCTGACAACCCCCTACAGCTTGCTCTTTGGTTCCCTGAAGTAACCAGGACCCCCTGTCACGAGCTGCCGTAGGATCTCCGAGTCTCTATTTTAACCTGGGCGCACACCCTTTAAAGAAAATGCCCACCCAGGGCCATTTGAGGACGTTCGATTCTGGCGTCCAGGGGTGGGCTTCTTTCTTCAGACCCCCCAGTATCTCCTTATTGCTCCTTCCTGTCGCTCCCCTATCGCCTGTAGCCACTCATAGGCTTTGAACGGCCGGAGACACGCTCCCCGTATGGCCATGCTCATAATGCTAATTTAATCCGTTCATATTCAGATGCTAATCGAGATACGCTAGCTTTGGAGCGCCAGTGTTTTTTCAAGGCCAAACACAATAGACTGTGATTTCCTCCTCTCCCCTCTCCTTGGTCATTTTGGAGAGCTAAATACAATCTGCTCTCCTAGTGAGGTACGTTTGACACTCCTGCACTTGGCAAAATGAGTTATTTATTGGCTACTATTCATTTCAAAGGAGTGGAGGTGAATAATTTAACGGTCCTCTAGAATAGTCTATCCTATCATTACTGGATCCCTTTAAAATTTGAAAGGGGTTGATAAAACACCTAGGGACTAGTATTCATGCACATAATTCTATTAATGCATGTCTGAGTGTGTAGTTTACAGGAAATCTATGTTAACTGATTGGAATTCATTGTGCACTTCTTCCAAGTCATTTTTAAGTATACTCCTCCACCGTCTTTCCTTCAGTTTATAGCTTTTTACATTTTTCTCTGTCAGAAAGCTCTGCTCTGTCTGTCTATGCCATTCAACATACTATTTCTCCCAATATTTCCAAGAGTACCCTCCATCACACAACAAATGACCCAGTCATTGCCCGAGCCAAATTAACCATAGCAAGAAAAGGTGCTTCACACGGCCTTTTGCAGACATTTAAACCCCAATTCATTTCCAGGCTATACTCTCCATCTTTATTAAATGGGGGATGTGGAATTTAAAAAAAAGCATATGGAAATATTTAATTAAGGAGCAATCATGGCCGTGGGTGATTTTCTATTTCAATCTCGGCAACCCTTAAACTGAAACAGCGGGAATTCTAATTAGATTAATACCACTATGCAAATTTATGGCATTTTTGAAAAGGCAAGGGCCACGACGTAATCAGTTGAGTAAATAAGCAGGAGGGGCATGTGTTTTTGGGGATCAGGGGTTGGGTGTCGGTGTGTGAAAGTAAACTATTAAGAAACATGGCCGAGCAAGTCCAATGTCAAATTTGTTTCTTGCGTTCCATAAGGCAGCATCAACATTACCAGTGTACACTTCCAGACAGGGGGGAAGGAGTACAGTATGAGACTGAAAAAAAAAAAAACAGATGCGTGAGAATTAAGTCACAGCAAATGAATGGTGTTTCTGCTTGGAAATTGGTGTCTGCATGTTTCAAGAACGTCTGGTGCCTTCACAGTGTAAAAGCCTGCAGTATTTTGAGTCTAAGCCCATTAGAGGAAAACTAAGCTCTGTAAAGAATGACCAAGCGTTCTGGAAACCGGGCCTTGCATGTGGCCGTACGGGCCTGAAGTCATTACGCCAACGACATTACCAGTCTGATCTCATCAGACGACACACACTGACGCCTGGGGGGCACAACGGGTATGCGGGACAGAGTGCCAGCTCCAAATGGGATTCTTATCTCAGCATCTCTCTTCGCCATCAGAGTTGCTGCAGAAGATGCAACGTGCCCTATCTGTAACTTCATTAAACATGTCCATTACATCACTCGGAGGTTGTATTAGATCAGCACAGGGAGCGGATTTAATCAGAGTTCATTGGGCTAATATCTTCAAATGGGCGACTCTCTTGTCTGCGTCACTTCTCATATATTTGCGCCACTTGATTTGTGAGTTCATGGGCATATTAGGAATCCAAATGTGGCATCGCGTTTTAATTGCGTGTGTCTATTTTAATGTGAAGCGATAAACATTTGACACAAAATGTATCCTTGACAGTAAAAAGCACCAAAGAGAGGTCGAGCAAACACAACACGGTCCTTGTGGGAGATGAATTAACCATGAGTTGACAATGGAGACCACCAAACCCTTAACCAGCTGAGCTAATCATCGTTGTTGTGGCAGGGGATTTGTGTACAAGGGCAGGGACACTGGGTGTGGGGGGGATGGGCTAAAGGTCACAACAACGGATTAGGTGTCCAAGACATTCGGGGCTTGAGCGGGCTGCAAGTGACGGAGCGGAGAGAGGTGTAGCTCCACATGTACTCGCGTGTGTCCGTGTGTGTTTGTGGACAATCCTCAAAGGAGGCTCATCCAACATCCAGGGGGAAGCCAGGATGGAGCCCTGTGGTACCCCAGGGGCCTCCAAGCCATCTGCTGCCCCAAGGCTAATACCCCAGCAGAAGTTTCAGCCTCCCCTGGATCAGCCACGGATGGACGAGGGGGGGGAGGGTGTATTGTGTGGGGCTGGGTGGAGGAGTTGGAGGATTCTTATACCCCGGCAGGGTGCCTCGTGCTTGTGATAGGACTGACCTGTGGGTGTGGCTCTATGGGTGGTAGAGATTTTCAGCAGAAGGTGGATTAGGAGAGGCAGTGAAGTGCAATCGGACCGAGAGCGGAGGGCATCTGGGGTGTGAAGGAGACCAACTCATCGGAAAAAGGCGCCAGATTTCATTCACACCATTTGCTTCTGTCTTTCTTGTGTAAATAAGTACCGGACTGATGAGCTAAGTGCTCAAAAAGCTGGAAGTATTTGTTTTATCAAGTGGGGGGAAAAAGGAATAAATGAGGTTAGAATCTGTGATTGGGAGCCATTACAGCAGACCTCTGTGTAATGAATTAATCATAGAAGTATCATTAGTGTGTGTGTTGTGGGTTTTGATAAAAAAAAAAAAAAAAGACTAGAATTACCATCTCATATCCCAATCGTTTCTCATATACGGCACATTTGATTTTTCACTGCAAATGTAACACAAGCCCTCTGTGGAGGTCGGAGTGGGATACTGAGTAGGGGGGGTGGGATAGATGTGTGTCTGTGTCTAACTGTATCTCTCATGGACAGTAACATGAGACAGCCCAAAGGGAGGCTGGACAAAGAGGCCATTTCTTGAAAGAACAAGAGGGAGACGACTATAACAAGCAAAACGAGCAAAAATTGAGCAAAAATACTCCATCGTAACTTACGACTGGTGGACGCTGCAGTTGTAGAAGACGAAGTTGACGCTGGCAAATTTCTTGCCCGTCTCCTTGGACTTGAGGTAAAGTTTCACCACCCGCTTGTCACCTGCATGACAGATATAGGAAAACATATGAAAAACAAGACTATTTTCTGTTTTTAAATTTTTGGAGAAGAGCATAACTGAAATAAATGAGCAACCATCCCAAAAGTCACACCCAATAACTAATTTAATAACAGCCAACAGTGAAACCAGGGTGTATATTAAAACAACTTATTCATCGCTACAAAGTGACACACTTGAATTCCACTTGTGTGACCTCAGCGTATAACACACACGCATATCAAGACACACTGTAGCTTAGCAACACACTACTCATGTCACACCCACAGTAGGGTGGCATTAAAAATAGCAGCACCAATCAGTGTTTGGATGCCAGAGCTGATGAGAACTCATAATGGGGCATAATGGGCTCAGTTGAAGAACTAGTGAGATGTCACTTTGAGGAAACTTAGAGCACACAGTCTGACATGTTTTCAGTCCTTTGAAACAAGTTTTTATCGTCTTTGTGGTGTGACAGAATTGGACATGAAACAGGTGCACGGGCTCTGCAAAAAAATAAAAAATAAAGATGCAGATATTTTTAAATATGACGATAAACCACACTGAAGCTTCTGCTTTGAAAAAAAAGAAAAAAAGTTAAGAGCAGAACCAGTCGTTTAGAAGCAAAAAAATAAATAAAATGAAACTGACAACAGTGCATAATGCATGATAATGGGAATTCAAAAACAGTTCTATTTTCAGTAGATGAATGTGGACTTGTGTTTAGGCCTTTGAACGGAATTGGGCGGCCATTATTGGTGATGACAAGGAATTCTGAATATAGACACACAAGGCAAATCAACTGGTAATAATGAAATTCTGTTCTGGTGAACGCACAGCTCTTGATTTCTCTAGTTTCAACGTACAAAAAGATCCCTTAGGAGGAGAGACATCAGCCCATGGCGATGAATACATAGTATATAATGGCATAAAGGGGCCAAAGGGAGAAGGAAAGATAAGAACGTGACGTGAAAAGAGAGGCACATATGATGAGAAATGACAAATATAACAAATACAGTAACAAGTTCATGAAACGCCCCATAACCCCACAGTCCCAGACCGGTGCTGCCACCCAATGACTTCATCACCCAGCCGCCTTCCTGTCCTGACCTTTGTTCCTGGTGATCGGGGCGATGTCCCGGACGGAGGGAGACATGCAAAAGATGTGTCCACCCTGGATCCGTCCCTCCGTCTCCACATAGTCCTCGAAGGAGCAGTTGACCCCCGCTGACAGATCGGGCACATTACGAGCCTGGAGGACCAGCTACAGAGGGAGGGAGAGAGACAATCAGTGCAAGATCAATGGAAGGACATGGCATACATGGATTGTTATAAGATATGACATGAGGGTTAATGGGTGTTGGGAGAGACGGGGAGTATGTGTATGTGTGACAGCAATGGGAATAAAAGAGTGAGTAGTTGTGTGTATGCATGTGTGCATCAGTCGCTGCAGCAGCGATTACAGCAAGGTTAATGTGTGCGTGTTAATGTGTGGAAAGTGAGTGAGGCAAACTGTAATCAGTCAAACCTATGTGGTTACATTGAGAAGCCTCTGACAGAATGAGAGCTCACACGCACGCACTCTTACAGATTTTAACAATATAGATGGCGAGACAAGGAAAAGCAAATTCCTCAATAAATCTGCATGCTTAAAAGTTATAATTTGGATGTAAAATGTTGTGACTTTTCAATGACATTCTGTGTACGCTTCAAAAACAAACTGACATAGAACAATAGAAGCGAACAATGTGCACCAACTCTAGAGGTACACAGTGTAATCTGTCTGGATTTCTTACTTCTTTTCTGTAATGGTTTACCTAACAGTGTTGTGTTTGCTATTGAGAGCATTTCAAACAATAAAAACGGAAGTTGTGTTTTGAACTTTAGCTATGATAATTAGATCACTTGTCAAGTTAATTTTTCTGCTTTATATAAAGGAGGAGGGTAAATAATTGGTAAATAAATATTCTGGTTCTATGGTGTTTCATGCAGTAAATATTTTTCAACAATTGACTTAAACTTGCAAGTCCAGCAAAAACAAACTTGATGCATAAAGGTAATGAAATGGTAAAAACAAACTCAGCTGTCTTATACAGGGTTTGGAGTGAGCTTTGATAAAACTATTAAATAAACTGACCACATATGAGTTTAGACACATTCATGCTTCATAGGAGCAGTGTCAGCCATTTGGAGTTCAGACTAACTTCAGTTTGATATTTTGAGAAATGCCAGTCTGTCTTAGTCAAATAACTAACAAGGCAACTAAATCCCCCCACCAGCACCTCTAAAGCTCACTGATTACTGATGTTATATCTTGTTTGTTTGATTCACAGTTTTAATGGCAGGTTAATGGCAGCTAAATCATGGCTGCCACCAGTAACTTCCTGGAGTCTCTGCTGGTTGTGTAGCAGCTTAATCATGATAAGAAATAATAGGACACACTGGGATTGCACAATATAGTTTCAGCCTCGGCATCATGACGTGCACACGCTCAATAGTTACATCACTGAAAATTAAATATGAAGTCAGGAAAATGAACTCAACTCTTTTTTTGCTGCTTCATACAAAAAGCAAACTAAAGGGCTGTAATTTTCCATGACTGACCTACAAGAGAAGGCTGATAAAACATCATTTACTCTGATTTAAAGGTTGTTGGATGTGAACCTATGTCTAATTCTTTGTCTCCATCCATTGATACACATGTGTCATCAATCCAAAATGATTCATTCTAAATGCAGGACAACCAATCAAACACTGATTAATTAATTTGTATAACAAATTGAGTAAACTCGAACAAAGATGGCTGTAAAAATGTGCCACTGGGATATGGGAACTGTATCATACTTGATCCCAGCCTGATTTAACATATGTGCACTGGCCAAAGGGTGTATTATCTAGGAAAATGGTATGGGATTGGGACTTGACAGTCGCAGATACAAAACAGTCAGATCAGATAGGGGACCAAAAAAAAACTTGAGGACTTCAGGGCCTTCCTACTTGACATCACACAAGGCAGCAGAAATAAACATTTTTCCAATATTTTGCAACCCTATCGGACATACAACTCTCTTAATCTTTGGTGTTTGTACAGTAAGCAGATTTTACTCCCAACAAGTGAAGCAATCAGTTTTGTTCTATTTCCAGTCTTTCTGCTACGTGGCAGCTGGCTGAAGCCTTATTCTTAACGAAGAAGCACAGCAGTAGTATTAATCTCTTCATTTAACTTGCCACCAAAAAGAAAGCGGAACAGTCATCTGCGGATCACAGCACCTCCAATTCTATCCACAGCTGCTCCTGTCCACAAGCCCGTGAGAAAGACAGTGAAAGCCAAACAGTTCCCGATGGTCAGGCCTGCACCTTGCATGATAGCACACTGTCACTGAAGCGTGAATGTGTGTGTCAATAGGTGAATGAGTAGTGAATTGTAAGGCACTTTGGACAAAAGCCAAACCAGAAAGTCAATAAGTGTATTTCCCAAAAATCTTGCTTGAAGTCAGCGCTTACTGTCTTCCTTGAGTGTTCATATTGGGGTTTTTTTTGTTTGTTTTAAGATAAAACAGCATCATTTCCACAACAGCTGGGACCATAGACAGGAAAATACATACCTGAACTTCAGACATGGTGACAGAGATATTTCTCGGCTGAACAGTCAGCTCCACACACTGCCTCTGGTCGGACGCAAACCTCTGAGGCTCTCCTGCTCGTTCACAGCGGTCCTTCCGTGAACATCTAGGGAGCAGGGGAAGAAAGAAAGACAGCAGACAGACAGGAATGATAGGAGGAGAGGTGAGGAGAAGAGGGGTGAGACAAGAAGAGAGAGAGGATATGAACAACTGTTAAGCTAATATGACAATCATATTAAGATGATAAACACACACAGCCATCACCGTCACACAGAAATGGGCGCAATAATAAAAGACAAATAGGCTAATAGCTTCTCCCAGCCATTACTGTAGGCCTTTACATCATTACCTTATTGGTTCTGACATTTGTGCAGGAACAACTAAGCAACATGAGCATCCAGTCCCCCTCATCTTTTCAGTTTACAGTCCCGCACAATTCAAACTTCTCAGGAGATATACAGGCAATCGTTAAAGTTCCCCTGAACCGTAAAAATGATGCAATTCCTACCAGCTGCATATCAATGGGGTCAGCAATTTCACCCCCACTTATTACAAGCCAACTGATCGTGCTAAAAATCAGCATACAGCCCTGTATGGTAGCGGTTTTACTATTAGCTATTCATAATGCATTAGCTATCACTTCACCTTCGCGCTAACAACAACTGGTCCCAGTGGTGAGAAGAAAGTGCTGATGCGGCTCTCTGCAAGGCCTTAACAATAAGAGGGAGGCGGAAAAAAATGCTAACTGCCTTCTCTGTACAGCAGCTCCCCCATTCCCTCATTTAGTTAGCCTTCACTCACACTCAGGAAGAAAAAGCTGTCGCCAACCACTCCCCTGAGAGTTCCTGACGCGCACACACACACACACACACACACACTGTGAGGCATTAGCAGAAATGTGCAAAGGTATGTACACGTTTTCTCATTATGAACCTCTTTTCCTTCTGCTGCTCCTCTGGTGTGTGACTGTGTATTTGTGTGAATTAGGTGTGTTCATTTGCCCAGAAACACCTGCATACGTGTGTCCGTGTGCATTCCTCGTTCAATTTCACTGCTGATTGAAACTACCATGGCTCTTAATAGGATGTGGCTAAAAGTACCAGCGGGCTGAAACGAAGCTTATAAATAATTTGCCTATTAATACATGCCCATTATGTCGGCAAGGGCCTCAGCCAGATTTGGAACTATCAGGTAGAAAATGAGCAAGCTGCATTCAAGATGCAGGGTAAACAGGAGCCTAATTGAAGGGTTAAGTCCATCATGATTGTGTGTGTCACTTTAAAGATGTCGTGTGTGTCTGCTGAAATGGAGAAAGACAGGTGACGTGTGTGCGCACTTTGACGAAAGACAGGTTGGTGATATGTATTACAAGTTTAATTAATGCACTGAGAGATGGCATTATGCCAAACGCTTCAGGCGTTCCAAATGTGGTTTAACATCCTGTCACCTTTCAGGAACATGTAACTACTCTCACACTCTCCTGTGTGCACACACAAACCCTCCAGTCAAAGGGAGAGAATTAGAGAGATTACAGATAGACGGTGTTATACTGTATCACTGCGGTCGTGAGCGATAAGCTTGGTTTTCTAAACGACAAATCTCCACGCACACTGTTACATATCTAACTCTAAACAAGACCTAATCCAGAAACTAAACACCAACACTGGAAGTGACTAATTCTAAAATCTGTTGCCTAAACGCATCGAAAAGTACACGTGTTCTAAACCGTGTTCACACACACAAAAACAAGTTAAATACCACAGTGGCAGTTATGTGGGCTGCCTGGCTGTGTTCTCATTCACGTTCTATTAACAGGTATAACGAGTTGGCAGACATACACAAGATGCATATAGGAGCTTAAACAGTTGGATTTCTTCTGTGAATGGTAATTATATAAGAATCTAAAAGGTCTTTATCTAAAGCTGTAACAAGGTGTTAAAAATACAGGTAGTTCTTTTAGTTCAGATTTACTCTATTTCAATAAATGGCACTTTTGGATATGACAGCATTGACAAGAATCAGTGTCTATTGTTTGTCAAAAGCTTCATGGGCATAATGTGTAACTACTCAGGTAGGTGCTTCCACTCCAACATGATCCGCTGATCTTAAACACCAAAACGCTTCTTTCACAATTATCTAGTATAAAGTGCAACGGGCTGCATACCGTATGAAGGGTACCAGGGTGGAGTGTGTTAATGTGTGCATGAGTGTGTGCAGCACTTACACATTGTGGAGAACACACCATCCACAGTGAGGGTCTCTGGAGCCCAAACACTCCCCACAAGTGGCATACTGCTCGCAGCTCTCCACTGGAACTCTTACCACCTAGACAGAGAGAGAGAGAGAGAGAGAGAGAGAGAGAGAGAGAGACAGAGAGAGAGAGAGAGAGAGCAGGGAGGCGATGAAGGGAAAATTAGTGTCTTCGTAATCAAACTTGTACAATGAACGGTACATTCAGTTGCATGGCGATGAGAATTTGACAGCTTATCAGACTCATTCAATTTAAAGCATGTGCTCAGCAAACAGCCAGAGTGTGTGTGTGTGTGTGTGTGTGTGTGTGTGTGTGGGTTCCTGAGGGAGATGAAAGTGAGCAAGTCAGTGAGAAGTGTGTGTTTGTGTGTGTGTGTGTCTTTAAGCATGTGTGTGTTCTGGTGAGTGATTCCGGGTCCAGCCGTGTGTGACAGCCTCCAGTCAAGCGTGCACAGGAGAGGCCTCGCAATGCATGCTGGGACACCTGACAGGTGACCACGGCAACAGTGGCGTGATTGACAGGTGACCTCAAAAACCATCGAGAGGCAGAGGAGCAGAAGGACAGACTCCCAACATTTGTGTGCATGCACGTATGAAAGAGGGAATTCAAGTGTCTGTACAGGACTTGTGCAGCAAAACCAATGTGACATGACTTCTTGTGTGTGTGTGTGTGTGTGTGTGTGTGTGTGTGTGTGTGTGGGACATCCAGTGTGTGTGTGACATCCATAGCCACACTGGATATACAAGCTTGATGATAGGCTACAGATGTTGCCCACGAAACGAGATCAAGTGTGCAAGTTTAGCCCTTCACTCCAGTTTAAGGTGATGACAGATGGTTCACAACACGGCCCCAGTGGAAAGTGTGTGTGTCTTTCAAGATATTCACAAGAGATTGTGCGCGTTTAAATGTGTGACAGACAGATTGTTAGCATATGCGCAGAATGCAGCGAAATAAGCACGCGTGTTTGCGGGTGCGCGTGTGTTGCGAGTGTCAGCGTCGCACTCAACTTTTCTTCACCAAGTTGACGAGTGGCTTGATCCCCGTTTCACGATGTGTGTGTGTGAGAGCATGTATCAAGTTGCCACTGCGGGCTAGTTTTAAATCATGCAGCTGAGAGTGAGCCAGCTGATCAGTGAGTAACAGCATTTAACAATCCTGCCCCTGGGTAACGCTATTACAGCCCAGACACACACACACACACGGACACAGATTTAACCATGAGAACCTCGTTTGAGTGGTATGCAGGGACTAAAGTTGTGTGTGTTTTTTTTTTTTTTCATGAGGCAGGGATAGAAGGGGGTAGACAGAGTGATGTGTGCAATGATAAGAGAAGAAGAAAAACATGTGAAGGAAAGCAGAGGCCCGAGGTTAGAGATAAAGGTGGTTGGCTGGAGGACGGAAACCAGGTGGACAAAGGAATGCGGCGCTGAAATATTAAACTGGGGCCTCGTTTCTTCTGTGAGCTTTAAGTGCAACACAGATATGAGATACATGTGACACGATGAAATGCATTTATGTTCTGAAATGCCTTGAAGCAGACCGGCTTTGGGGCTTTTTGAAGGATCACACAGAGGGCGGACAAACAGAACTTAACATTGTGTGCCACCACACTTCATTCCCTTCTTTTGGTAAGTATTTATTGACTCTTTGCCTCCACGTTCCTTGTACTTGTATCTCTGCCCACAATCACCATCCTTCCTAGAGCATCTCATTTATTCATTCATTCATTGGATAGACAGAAGCATGCCGTTACTCCTCCAATCTAAAGTCAATACAGACCTCAGTACAGTAGCTTTCTCGCTGGCTTTCCGCCCAGAGAGAAAGACGGATGAAATGATGCAAACGAGCAATGGTGAGGACTGGAGGGGGGGAAAAAAAGGAGGTGGTCATCTACTGGAAATGCCTACTGGATGGATGAATAGAGGGAAAAGTGAAGTGTAATGGAAGACACTCGTGGGGCGAATTGGCGAGGACATTGTGCTGAGTAGATGGGATATGGTGGCAGACGCCTGCTATGTGTCACTGTCACACCGTGTGAGTCTAGTTTTCATGTGAAAGGAGGGCTGAAAGAAGGATGGAACAAGGGATCGGGGTGCCTTTGATAATAAAAGAATGACAGAGGGAGAAAAGGAGCGTGAATGAATGAACGGATGACGGATAGATGGATGAGAGAAAAGCAGCTGGAGTTGACGATATGTGATTTGACACCTCGCAGGATGTCTTTCATGCACTTTATGATTTGACAAAAAAAAAAAAGAGAGAGAATAGAGATGGGGGAAAGAATGGTATGTTCCTCATATCACAGACGCCAACCAATTCCCCCTCGTTTCACCATAAATCATTATGACTGTGATTAAGGACAATGGTCCACATAAATCATACTAACTATGGGTCCTTGGTGAGCTAGCATAACCTTATCACTGCCCTGTGTAATGATAGATATGGCCTATTGTTCACAATTGTTCGTGTACTAGTAGTGGTGGAGACCTCGTGGGCTCTAGTGAGCCTTAGTGCTGCAAAGCTGTTGATGTCTTAGGAACCTATCACGGTTGTTTCCCCCAGTGGGGATATAAAATGGTTTACAGGCGATGAGAACGTACCTGTGCATGTAGATCTAGAAAATGTGTGTTTGCGGGTGTGTTAGAAACACTGCCTACCCACAAACACACACACACACACACACATTTCTTCTGTCTCCCTCTTCCTGTCTCTCTCGATGGCTCTTTTAATGAAAGCCAATTCCAGACAGCGCGCCACATTACTCCTTTAAATGACCTTATAAACCAAGCCCGCCATCTCCTCTCTCTTGCCATCTCCTTATTTACAATACCATCCACTGCTGTAACTCAATTCTCCTTCCTCGCTCCCGCTTCCTCCGTTGTCAACCCTCCACCCCGACCGTATCGCAATGCCATGACATCTCCTTTTTGCTATAAACTTTCCACCTTTCTCCTCCAATCTGTTTTTACAGAGCGCTATCACCTGCCTTTAAACGTCCAGCTAACAGGCTTTGTGACGGTCACCCCCAAAACCCAGAGGAACTGTAAAGCTTTCAGCGCAGCTTTTCATTGGTTGTAAAATCTAAAGACATAAAAGGATCGGCCTTGTTGTGGCTTCTTCCTTTTTTTTTTTTACATTTAAACACAGGGAGAGTCTATAGCGGAGGAGAAGAAGAGGGGGTGCAGCTGGGAATGCCTACCAGAAGAGAGCCTCTTCTCCGGGTTATACCGTCTAGGGACCACATGGAAGAAATCACTGCTTATTTTCAGTTATTTTTAGAAATCTGCTTGAGCCTCTGCATCATAAATTATTAATGCCCATGCCTCCCTAAACAACTACCACTGAACCTCTGTTTAACACTTAACCTCAAATGGCTCTAATCCTGCAGTTCAGGGACCAGTAGTAGAGAAATTAGATTTTACTCCGAAGCTCCTAAAGGTCAAATTGTAGGACATCGGTTTAAGAGAAGAACACACACACACACAGTCGGCTTTCCATAGATACGTTTAGAAAACCTGTGTATATGTGAAAAAAGACGTCATGTTCAGCTGCCAGACAATAATTCTCAGAAATCTCATAAACGTGTGGCTCTTATATTGCTTCTCTCCTTTCATCCCAACCGTACTCTGTAATCTTAACTAGCTGTGGTTAAGAAAAAAAGGAATTCGGAGAATGAGGCTAATTTAAACTGAAAATTAAATACATAACATTTTCCTTGTGGGATTTTTTATTTTTTTTGGTTTAACCATCATCCAGAAACTTCGGAGCAGAACGGAGGATGAGGGAGAAGAAAGAGAGGAAGAAGAGGATGAGCAGGGTCTATGGCCTCTTCTCTGTGAACTGACAACAACCACACCTGTATTATTTCAGTAACCATCAATCATCTTGCAACTTGTCCCAGTTTAATCTTTACTGGCAGTGAACAGCCACGTGCAAGAAAAAAACAGAAATCAATACTTTGCCAAATAGCTGCTAAATGTCCCAGGATTACAGAGAAATAGAAATAAGGACAGACACAACTGGATGCTGTTTGTTCAACTGTACCTGCAAGATGTGCTGCTGTCATTACTTCGCAGTGACTTTAATTGATGTTGGCATCAGTGGATCATGCCGGCAACGCTTCATTAGAAATGGACCTTTCACCAGCTACTTTAATAAACATGGCTCTGAACAGTGTGTCAGTCAGTTCTTCCACTGCTGGAATACCTGTTGAGAGCAGCGAGTGTGTGTGTGCACTGGGGGGGAGGTCATATCAAAGGCCGGGTTAGCATGTGTGCATTGACTGGATTGTAAGGGGCTTACGAGATCAATGGCGGGCTTGGCCGGGCTTGATGTGTTGACTGATTGAAGATAAGCAGGGAAGCAAACAAGACTGGCAGAGTCTGGCACTGACAAGGAAGGAGAGACATTGAAGGATGGCTAAAAAAAGAGCGATGATGGGTAAAGGATTGGTTTTTTTTAGTGGGAGAAACAGAAAGTGAGCAACAGCAAATCGCATAATCGTGACTCAAAATTAATCTGAAATCACGTCCAATTTGCTGTGTGATGTCCAAATACTAAATTGCTGTTGCAAGTCAGATGCATTTGGAAGTAATGCATAAGAAAAAGATCATTGAAACAGCAAAAGTTGAAAAAACTTCCCCAATTTTGCCCCCCCCAAAAAACAGCTTTGCTCACTTGAGGTGGTCTTTGACTTTTTCGTAAAAAGAATTAATGAGTGTAATGAGAGATTGAAACGCCTTTTTGGAATAAGTTCTGATGTAGTGGAAATTTTAATCACATGACAGATCAGCCGTTTCTGCTTCTTTTGTTGCCTCCGGACAGCATGAAACACGCTTAAATTATGCTTTTATGTATCACAGGAGAAGAAAATTGTTCCTACTGTGATAGTTATAATCTCTAGTTTTCTCTTTGAAAACTCTCCCTCTCTACAGCAGTTTTAGCGCATACTGCTCTTCCTACCTTCCTCACGAGCTTTATCTCTCTATTACTGTGTTTTGCTTGCTGTTTCTCCCTCCTGATCAGCTCCTTTCTCTTTTCGCCTCTTTAATTTATCTTCTTATCCTCTTTCTCCTTCACTGGGCTCAGTTTTTCATCTGCTCCATTGTTTTCTGTCTTTTGAAATACTGTTTTGATCTCTTATCTCTACTCCATCCCAGTGAAAACAAGAGGCAGATCAAACGACTTATTTATTTGTCATTTGTGTGTGCGCATATTGTGAGTTCAAGGCCAATAAAGATGACAACTCAAATTCCCAATCTCCAAGGAAACAGCCATGAGGCAACGTATATCGAGTACATTATCACGCGGGGTGTCCGGGAGAAGATTATACAAGAGCTGTAGGAGTGATTTCTTTTTGTGTGGGTTTGTGTGCAACCACCTTCATTCTAATATAGAAGCACCTTCAAATAAAAACCTTTGAAAAATGTTGGAATCTTTAAAAATGAAGCCACAGACATACAGCAGAATCTCCTCTTCCTTGATGATCTAATCGGGGTTTGTTTTCTATCAGTATTGTTTAAAAAATGTTTTTTTTCCTCCGCAAAATAGGAGACAGAGTGGATAACATTGAAGGGGCTAATTCTGAAATAAGTGCAACAGTAAATCAACGGTGAAGAGTCACAAACAGAACAGATCAGTAAAAAAAAGAAGAAAGAAAGAAAGGCAAACAAAACTTTGAAAAATAAAGATGTGGAAACTCGTCCCTCTTCATCACCATCCTCATCACATGGACATTCCCATTAAGTCGTCCAAAAGCAGCTAATCTCAAACAATAGGTCAATACACTCTCAGTCTTTGTGTAGCCATTTGTTCATTATACTCTGTCCCTCATGTGAGAAAGAAAGAGACAGAAGAACCAAGTGGAATGTGAAAGAAAAGAGGAAAACTGAGACAGAGACAAAGGATGAGACAGAGATTGAAAAACTGCAAAAAACAAAGAATTGGAACAAAGAGACTGTAGAGGGAGAAAAAGAGAGAGAAAGAGGTAAATGTGACCGGCTAAGGTAGACAGGCCTAGGGGTCTTCTAATTAAGTGAGGATGGGAGAGGCCGTCTGCCTGGTAAATGACTCTGTCACTTTAGTAAATGGACTTGGTGAGGAGTGAGGAGCCACACAGCTGGCATTTCCATTAGCACTGCCAAGCGACCCACCACCATATATACAGACAGAGAGAAGCAGAGGAGAGCAGGAGAAGAGAAAAGAGGACAAACGCTGCTTTCCTTTATTTGCTCTCACAGGAGTTGCTGTGGGGAAGTCGCGCTTGGTCGGTGGACGGACGGGCAGCGTTTGTGGAGAGCTGGCAATGAACTGATGAGTGTAAACAAAATCTGTCCGATTGGCTTTGCCCTCATGCGTATGCTGGCGTTCAAGTGTAACCGGAGCTTTTTCAAATATCACAAAAACTAATTTGCAAAATAAAGTGAATTGGTTGATACAAATTAATGTTAACAAAGCGGTGCCAAAAGTGAGTCCAAGGATAAGTGAGAACAGTCTTTGAAGATCTGATCAATATTTCAGCTCATGTTTCCATATTTCTACATACATCGTATTATTAGAAACTATTATATACAGCTGTGATTCATGTGAGAAACAGATACTTGACATTTAGTCAACTAATCGATGAGACAGAAAATTAAAAGGGTGAACTGCAGCATAGAAAGAGACGCTGACTTTTAAGTCCTTTTCAGACATGGGATACGTTACATTGCCGGTTTCATCAATCTACTGAAGTGACGACAATCTGTCATTCAGACAGAGGTCACTTTTATGTTTATGTTCCTTAAGACTGACAGAGAGATCCACTGTATGTACATGACATTAGTCTTAAACGAGAGATTGGACAGAACATCTAGAGATGTCTAATGCACAGTAATGCAATAATAAATCAAAGACTTAATCTAAGTCTAACTAATAGCCAAGTTCATTCATGATTACCTAAACACTGCAAATTCTGTCCATCTGCAATGATAATCTAACGACTACTTTACCACCAGTCAACTATAAATATCCTGACAGCTCAGGACTCAATCTGAGGATGGCAGCTTTGTAACAAATGATTTAGGAGCAGCTGATAAACTGTGACTCTGTGACAGCTCACCTGTCTGAGGTGTGACTTCCAATTAGATCCTGATCGATCCCATCCCCATGACAGAATCATTTATATTTATAAGCAGTTATTGCAGTCACTGCTGTTGAAATTTTGCACAATTCTCTTACTTGGGTGACGCTCATATAGATTGTGCTGCTTTTTGATGCTGCAGGCATTTCTTAAAAACTAAGAGGAAAAACTCCTTCAAGCAGCTAGAAGCAAAAAACTTAACTTTCTTGTCTTTTGACCTTTTGTGAAAACTTAAAATACATAGTTTTTTTGGTGAACCTCATGAATCGCACCGGTCACAGTCTGTCTTCATCACAGTAAAGTTTTATTTTTACAGACATTTTTATCTGTAATAAATGTGAGTTATGTAACAAAGTGAATGAGAAAAGTATTTTATGATTTTGGAAATTGTGTCTTTGAGCTCTCTGTGATGTTTTTGAACCAATCTTGGCACTGAAATGTTGAAATAGTTTCAAACAACTCAAAGAAGGTCACTTGTGTGTGTCTATCTGTTAATGTGACCAGGTGCAGCTCAGACTTGTGCCGAGTTGAAAGTGATACAGAAATGTTACAAGGTCTGACCTTGTTAGATTGTCATCACATCTTTTACAGGAAAGTGAGCTGGGAGCTCTCATAGCTGAAGCCAGCACATGTAGTTACCAGATCAACGTAAGGGAGTGCACGTCTGAAAGGGGCTTACAGCTCAAGTATTGGTGAAACTCCAAAGATGCAGCATCCGACAGTTTCCATAATGCAATCCACAACATTTTCATTGCCTGGTAAATGTTCACATCTTTCAAGTTCCACGCCTCCACATTTCATGAAGTTTTTCCAGACGTCTCTAACTCAGAGAAAAGATAAGGATCATCTTCTCGTATTTGAGAAACCCCTAAGAGATGAAAGCTAAAGAAGACACAGTACAGCTATATATACAGGCTACAGTACCACTACTCATGGTAAGCAGGCCTGATCTGAAAGTTTCAAATTAGTTTTCAAACTGGATTTTGGGAACTTTTTTTTTCTTTCCCACATTTTACAGCCAAAGAAAAACACAATCCTTACTTGCAGACCTAGCTGTTATCCCCAAATATCGTTGTAGTTGTATTCATCAGTATCATACTCGTTCCTTTAGTAATGTCTTACAGCGAACACTGGAGGAGAATGTGCAATTCCCCTTTTCCACTCAGATTTTTCCCCATTTGATACTTCATAACCCGCTCTGACGAGGCCTGCTGCGCATGAATCTGAAAAGAAATTTGACTCAGATTCAAAACAATTCCCTGTGCTGTCATGCATGAGCGACACTTCATTGTTCTACCCAGTGTGGCTTCTGGTTAAGGCACGAGACTGAGTACAGTGTGCCACTTGGAGCAGCTCCGCGGGCCATGCCAGCTTTTGATTGGCCTCATTCCATGACAATCAGTCACAGCCACATCCTTCCGCCCCAATCACTGTCAAGCAACAGGAGGACCGACTGTACGGCCGATTGATAGTGATTGAGAAGAAAAGGGGAGGAAGGAGGAACGGGGGGAGAGAGAGAAACCATTAACCTCCCTATCCATCTCACCCTCTTTTCTAACCCTATCAGTCTGCTCTATCACACCATCCTTTGGGAAAAGACGGCGGAGTAAAACAGAGAAAGATGAGAGAAAGACGGAGCTATCTCGTGGCAGCTAGACTTCCATTAGGACCGATAGCATCGCGCACAAGACAAGTGTCTGAGCACACTTTTCTGATGAGGCACACACACACTCAACTGAGCGCACGCATTTAAAAAAAAAAAAAAAAAAAAAGTGAAAAAACCACAAGAGAGAATGATACAACAGGAAAGAGAGCAGTGAGAGGAAAGAAACACAATTAAGAGTAAAAGAGGAAGAGATAAGTGAGGTTTGAGACACTGAAACCGTCCCTCTCTGTGTAATGATGGCATCTTGGTCATATCTCCTCATATGTCTCTGACAGTATTAATATCATTTCTCACCGTTTTTTTTCCTCCCGAGATAATGTCACGGAGCTGCAATTAACAATTATTTGCTTGTCACTGAGATGATTATTTTCTCGATTAAGTAATTCCCATCACTGTTTACTCTTGGCTTTTCTCTACAGTAGACCCTGTCATACAGTTACTGAAGAGGTAGACGGAAGACAAAACAGAGGAAAAGAGAATTCTTACTGTAAGAGGGCACATTTTTGTCAAATGCATAATGGAGATTACGTGCAAAACTGCATAGAAGAAGAGTCTTGCTCTTTTATCCTTGATTTGACTTTGTGCAAAGGCTCAAAAATTAATTGAAATGTTATCGAAATCACGACAAGGATAAGTGCAATATCCAAATCACAGAAGCTGCAATTTTTTGATAAAGGTAAAATGTGTCACAACATAATATTATAAATGAAGCATTGTGGTGCTACAGAGACGCCCCGGCCTACAAATCAGATTCTCCAGACACAAGAGTGTGTGCTTGTTTGGTACAGACCTTTGTTAATGGTTGTATGCTATTAACTAGCATGAGCAAAGAGCATCACTAAGTTGACTTATTTAGAGGCAAATCCTACACATTGTTAAATAAAGCTGCTTCCTCAAGAGGGAGGTTCAAATCAGCAAATATTGAATGGAAATGAAAAAAAATGCAATACACTGAAGAGAAAAAAAAGTTACAAACCTAATATAGTCAGAACAAAAAACAAACAAACACATGGTTGAGCCACTCTACACTTCAAGAACTCACATAGCTGATCAGGACAGATTCAAAAATTCATTGTGCAGTGACTCTGGTGAAACCCAGAGCGCTGGTATTCCCGACATCCGAAAGAATTGGTTTCTCTGCATACTAACACATCTAAGCCCGTCTTGAACTACAGTCGAGTACTATTTACACAAATGTAAAATGTGTGTTCCAAAATAATAGCGCCAACATTCCAACAAACAGGACAAGCATTCTATAAACGTGGACATCTACATACATGTGAGTGTTTGTTCACCATACACTGTGAGCGCTCTGTCCTGTGCCGAGCAAGGTGCAGTAATGGTTTGAACTCTTGTAATTGAGTGCCATATTCCTACATGGCTGCACCCCCCCTACCCGTAGCAGCACCCCTCCCTCATAGTCACTGTACTCCCGTCTTCGCCTCACTGCACCAGGTCTATTAACATTTACATAACAATGACCACCTCCTTGCTTAAGGAGTCTGTGTGTGAGTGTGCACAGGCAGAGCTGAGCGGCTGCTGTGTGTGTGTGCTGGTGTAGGACACGAGGTATTCATTCAAGCTTCGCGCTGTCAAGCCAGGGAGTGGAAAAGAGGAAAAACCGTAGTTGTGCTCATAAATGTAAATGAAGAGTTTGGGTGCTGTGAAGGTTTGGTTTGTAAACAAAACAAAAGAGAGAGAAGCAAAATACTGGAGGGAAAAAAAAAACTTCCTTCTCTTCTAATCTATTCATTCGCTGCCGTCTACACATACTCTCTGAATGATAAAACAAAGTGTCAGCCAACAATGGCTGATGTTTAAACACCACATTATGCGCTTGTTAACTTCCGAAGTTCCTCAGTCAGCCAGAGTTTGATAAATTGTGGAAAATTAATCTTAGAGCTACTTAGAACTGACTGATTAGCCGTACGTAGTTCACTAAAATGTCACTCTTGATTGATACAACCAGCTGCTTATTATGTATGATGATGTCAGTCTGTGCTAATGTGTTTGCTAACGAGATTGGCAGTGAACCAGTAATATTTGAATGCAAACAGATCGACAGACACACAAACGCGTGCACACAGAGGATTGATGTCTGGCAAAACCCTATGGGTAAGATATTATTTGATGAGGCCTTGTTCAGAGAGCCAACAACACAATGCACACCATTGTTTGCTATTGTAGGAACTCAAACCAACAGCTTGAGAATGACGCAAGAACTTTGAGAGTGTATGTGCAAATCCATGTCCGGGGCTACAGATTCCTTGGAGGGATGAGAGTCTTGGTGAAATGCGGAGGGGGAAAATCTCTTTCACATGCTGAATGGAGAGTCAGACAATGGTGTAAGCCCACACGCACACACACACAAACACACACACACACACAGAAACATATGTTTTTAAATTATATGTATTAATTCTAAGTGTTCGATTGTAGGTTCTGACAAAAGCATGCAGATGTGGTCGAATCGATATGCGAGACACATGAATTATATCTGGTACAAAATGCGATTGAGATATACTTTCTTTTATGCACTCACACACACACACACACACACACACACTGCAACGCTCAGAGTACCATCCTTGACACTTGAACAAAGGTTGACTCATGCATACACATAATACATAATTTTCCTCCACTGTATCAAACCTTCCAAGTCCTTTTTTTTCGTCTCTTTCCAGGATGTTCACTCTCGCTCCAAATACGGTCCCTCCTTTCCCACACCAGAGGAGATGAATATTCATGCTTTCAGCAATTAGCCAGCACCACACACCACATCACTATCATATGCAATGGCTGCCATCAAAGCTACAAGGATGTTTGCAACCATGTGTGTGTGACACCGAGGCTGAGTATGTGCACAAAGGAGGCAAGAATAGCAGCTGTGGCATCAAATGCAGTCACAGCTATCCACCTTTTTGGCTGTAAAACAGAAGAGAAAACGATTTGATGATGGGAAGTCTTGACTGAGCCAAGACACCATGAGATGATTTCCCACAGTGGCAGCTTTGCACCGAGGAGATGCTTCAAAAGTTAGAGCGAAGTCAAAGAGTGACATTGTTCTTCGTGGTGGTTTTCACATTTTCGTGAAAAGAAAAGGCAACTTTAGCTAACTAGGAGCACTCAACAAAGTTTCTAATCGGGAGGAAAATATTTTAGCACTTCTGCGACTAACGATGTGTGCAGCCGTGCGTGTGCGTACGGGGATAGTAAATGAACGGATCCCTATCGATGATGTGCAGATCTTTACCCGTTTTTCTCCAACGCGGTGATAAACAGCACGCACGGACACAACCCCATACAACGGTGACTGCAGTCAAAAATAAACTGATCTAAATTTCCTGTAATAACACACTGTCTCATCAAACACACACACACAGCGGGCCGTTCTCTCCTGCTGTCATATCCTCCATTGATAATAATGACAGTGATGAATATAGCTGGAACAGAGCGAGTCATAAATCACTGGGCCTCGCCCCTAACTCTGACTCACCGCCTGGGTCTCCATTTGTGTGTCAGCGTGTGTGTGTCAGCGTGTGTGTGTGTGTGTGTGTGAGGGTAGAAGGGGTGGAGGGGGAACATGTCGTGGGCTACGCATCAGTGGATATGTCCAGTGACACCTTAATGTGCTTGGCTTGTCTGAGGAACCCCCGCAGGCAACCAGCTACACACACACACACACACACTCACACACACACACATCTACTCACAGGATGAAGGCAGGGCTGTGTGTATCTGCTTCAACACAAAATAGGGAAAAGGGAGCGTGGCGGCCTTCCTCATGCAAACTTATCGGTGTGTTGATGTGAGCATGTACACATTAACTGTATCATATCACATGGCTGAAAACCAGTCCACCACTCTATGCCTCCCACTTTGTTTCCATCTTTCTCTCAGTTCCTCAATTTTCCACCTCTGCCTCCTTTAAGAAGGAAATCGTATGTGTGTGTGTGTGTGTGAGTGTGTGAGTGTGTGTGTGTGTACGTGTGGAGTGGGGAGGTGGGGCACAGCAGCGATAGCGGGAGATCATTAAAAATATGGGAATGGGATCAGTAGAAGGCATTTGAGAGGGGAGGACTCAATTTGGGCTTAGATGGAAACATGGCTGTGTGTGTGAGTCTGTGTGTGTGTGTGTGTGTGTAGCAACCAAAGTGAGGATTTAAAAAAAAAAAAAAAAAGTATGGATGGGGTGGGTGGGGGGCATGGCAGGATAGATGGAGGGCAGAGGATAAAGATGAGGGTAGGACGGAGGGTGAGAGAAGGGAATTGCCCCCTCTAGTCATTAGTGCTCGAAAGGGGGTTTAGCCAGGAGGTCTGGCAACCATAGCCCCCCTCTCTGCTTAACCCGAGCCTGCTAACCATTAATGGGGATCAAACACACAGAGATGAAGCTGTGTGTGTGTGTGTGAGGGAGAATGTGTGCGAACATGGAGAGGTTGGAGGGGGGGAGCTCAGAGTAAAAGGGCGCGTTGGGCGGATGGAGACAGAATGTCCTTGAGTGTAAATGGCTGCATGAGTGTGCGTGTACATGAAGCACGCGCAAGGCCTAGCGTACGTTCTTGTCTTGCACTCGTGTCTCTAAGTAACATTATGTGTGTGTGTGTGTGTGTCCCACATGCCCTTAGCTGCTCTAGCTGCCAAGATGTGGTGCTTTGTGCTCCTACTATGTGTGTGTATTGGTGCGTGACCGGCCGTTCTCCTGCTACCTTGCTGCTTTCCCCAATCACATACCTGCTTGAAGTGATCCACATTAATCCCACATTGAAAGAAATGTCAGACGACTGTGTACCTCCCTGCAAACGTACATCGTATAAAAAAAATCTGCTGGTGGCATTTCAAACTTAATAAGGTGAGGGGTGTGTTGAAGTTAACAAGAGGAGCACCACCAGCAGCTAATGCTACTTGTTACCGACCCCCTTATTTCTCCTAATTGCTGGAGCCATGTGCCGGTTTATTTACAGGAGTGAGCGCCCAAACAGCTGTAATGAAGAATCCAAATTTGAAAGGATGACATGCCTTGGAACTAATGCAAACCATTCACAATGGGCTTCATTTATCTTTAAAAATGTAAACCCTGTGTAAAGTGTCCATATGTGTCCATGTTGACTTTACAGTTGTGTGGCAGATGACATCATTTTCTGGAATATTTCTAATTAAAAATGTGAAGAAATATCATATTTAGCCATGCTGCTAACAAAACACAAAGGTAAAAACATAAAATCCTACACACAGCTCAAATAAATTAGTTGTTTATCATATTACGAACAATGTATCTGGATCATTTTTTATTGGATTGTGGTCTGAGTGTACATATGTAGTCAATCATCTGAGTTAGAGTGAGACACACCCTGATAACACAGGTGTTTTTCCAGGTAGCACTGATAAACTTTAAGTGTCAACAGTAGGTCTGTAGGTAACAAGAATTCGTAAATGTATCAAAAATGAGCATAGTGTTCGGTCCAATTCTTATTTTAAGGTAAAGTTCTTGTTTGTCTGCTTGCGTTAGATTAAACAATCACGCACCGATTTACTTTTAATATTGTTACAGAAACTTTGATATATGTTGAAAAATGTACCAACCAAGCCCTAACCATGACAGCAGCTCATTTGCAGTCCAAAAAGTGTGTATTGCAGTTAACACAGGCTGGCGATGTTAAACAAAGAACAATGCATTTTACAGCCAGGCTTTGGTTTAGCAGGCTACAGAATCAACAACTCAAACACTTTTCACCAAGCAGACCTCAGACACATATCTCACCCTTTTAAATCTGACAGCCCATTTTAGATCTAATAAATACAGACATATTCGCATCATGTACAGTCCCACTCCACTTTCTCCCCTCTCTCTCTCTCTCCACCTCTTCTTCCTTCACTCACCGCACTAATGAGACAGAAAAACGAGGGGAGCAGCTGGGCCTGGGGAGCGACAAAGATGCGACGCACTCACCTCCGCCTCCCCCACCCCTGCTTCCCCCTCCTCCCTCCCATTCCTCTCTGCATCTCACCATCAAAGTAGACACAGACTTCACCAGCGGTGGGGCTGGTAATGACCACATGTACACACACACACACACACACACCACATGTGACCTATAACACTCCCTGTACATCACTGTGTGTGTAATGTCTTGATTATTAGCCAACTGTCACGGTGGTAATGCGTGTAGCTGATGTGTATCTACGTATGTTGCCGTGTAATTAAATCCAGTGGGGTTGAGTTGTGTTGCAATTGTACAGTGGGAAAGGAGGTAAAGATGTGCACAACTAATGGTAATGGGGGTGAAGTCTGCTCTGGACAGTTGAGACGAGACTCCTGTGGAGGAGCTGATTGTTCGAACATGCGATAAAACAATGCGCGCGTGAGTTTGTGTGCACGTGTGTTACATGTGGCTGTTTTGAGGCATGCTGATAATGGAGGTGATTGATGGTTACACACAAGTAACATGTAAGAATTTTATAGATCTGGTTCCAGATCACAGCTAGATATCAGATGGATGTTCTTGCTGCTTTTGAAATCACATTTTTTTCCTTTACGTACGCCCGTACAAAAGTACTGTCTGTTTCATGCAATATGCATACAATTGGGGCACAATACTGGATCTTAGTATTGTGTTTTAAACTTTGACTGTTGCAGCCTGTGGTGTGAAAGAGCTGTCATCTTATGGTGCACTCTCAGCAGCTTAAGCTTGCTTGTATTCACACAAAACACTATGACGTATGTGACGTCGACTGCGCAGAGAATTGTGGGTAGAAATGGCCGGAAAAACCTAACCACAAATCCATCCTAGCATTTTTGGCACACTGCATTTGACATACTATGTATTGGGACATATTAATAATATATAGAATGGCAGCATGGATATAGGAATGAACCTTCAGTGGCTGAACGTGCGTCTTAATTTGCAAATGAATGTATGAAAAGACGAACTCACCTGTCTGTCAGTCAGAGTGTAGATGTGCTGCTGGTCTGGGCTGAACAGCATGTCTCTCAGTAAGGGACTTCCTCCCTCGCTTACAGTCACCTTCTCATAGAGCACCGCTGGACGGTTGGGACTCACAGAGTTCACCAAGATCTAAAAAGGAACACACAGGAAAACACATTTAGAAGTGCACACAAATACTCCCACAGAAAGTTGTGTACACGCACTTAAGGATTATATTTCTACCACTATTAAACGTTCTTGACACTTGGAGGCATTATCTAATCAAGAGCTGTTTGTACAAAACCACAAACATCCTGGAACAATGATAGGCAGTGCTGTGTTTGCATTATGATTACAGTAAAAAACTTTGATAATGAAAGACTTCAAAAGAAACACATGAAGCCAGAAGAAAACGAAATGCCGTCTGTTAGTTTGAATCAGCTGCAGGCGAGTTATCAAGCCCTGAATGCTAACTTGTTGCTTGACAGCAGCCATTATATAGTGTTCAACAAAGTTGAAAATAAGTAATTTTATTGTACATCAAACACAACACATTAATTTTCCCCATTTTTGCAGTACAAACAAAAAAAATGCTGTGACACATTTATCTTTGTTCTTACAGCTCATATCCCAGTTGTAATATCCTCACAGAAAACACTCACATTGCATATTTTCCCCCAAACCAAAGTTTTAACAAACTGTATTCTCTCTGTATGTTTCTCTAGCTGGGGAAATAAGCTGCATTTACTCCAGCTGTAACAGGTGGTTATTATTATAGAGGTAGGCGGTGTGAAATTATTAAAATTTTGGGAAAAGGTTGAAAGCGTCTGCTTTACGGAGCCATATAAATGGCTTAATTGAAAGGTTGCGTTAATAGCAGTATTGAATATAGTATAATTATTGTGAACACAGACATGATTACAGAGGCAGATGCAAGGAAAGGAACATTATTGACGGGATAATGGTGTAATCACGACTGTACAAAAGACGTCTCTATTCAGCACCTGGGAAGAACTAATGAAAACAACTTTAAAAATGAAATTATGCCACAAAGTGGTGTGTATGAAAACAGTGTGGTCCTGTATCAAGCCCAGGACAATGAAAGAAAGAACAGTAGTGATTCACTACCTTTAGCTATGAAAGAAAACGTAATCACCCAATGCACCTGTAGATGAATCTAACAATTTATCTCGGAGTGCAAACAACCGAGCACATGCACGCACTCGCACGTGCACTGACGCGCAAATTTTCTTTGTGAGATTCTGCGAATAATTTGCCAAGATATGGAAAGTAATGGTGCAAGATACAAGATAGGAGATTGGCTGGCTGGGATGGCTGTGAGCCAAAGTCATCTCAGCAGCAAATGAAAAGTGCAGAGCGACGGGGGGGGAGGGCAAGTATCAGCTCTCCATTACTGAGCTTTGTCGAATCGCACCGCTATCAGCCCACAGTGACAGGGGAGGGACAGCAGGCAGGGACGAGCTGGAAAACGATACTGAAGACACACACACACACACACACACACATTGACAAATCGGTTCAGAAAGATGAAAAAATGATAAGATAAAAATACAGACAGTGACAGATATGCATGCACTAATATGCACTTTGATTGATATGTACAGTGCATGCACACACTCACACTGACAGAAAGAGAAACACATGGGTGGACGCTGAATACACACAACTCATAATGAAAGAATTTATGTACAATCTCACCAAAAGAAACCAGGGGCAACAATCCCATTATCTCACCCTGCCTTAGAGTGTGTGTTTGTGTGTGTGTGTATGCCAGAGAGAGAGAGAAAGAGAGAGAGAGAGACAGAGACAGAGAGAGAGATAGAGAGGGAGAGAGAGCTTATAAGGCTGTGATAAAGCACTGGAGATGAGAGGAAATATGGATGTTATTATCTAGATAATGGGCCCGTAAACAAAGGATACATTTCATTCACGGATGGCTCGCATCTAGATGAACACACACACACACACACACACACAAATACCAACACACTTGGCAACACCGTTTTTAAGTCCAGACAACCAGAATAAGGAAAAATGGTGGCTGACACACACAGAGGTGAAAGAATAGCTTTTGTTCTGTGAGCTCCCGGCATCATTTTCTCCCTCTCACTTACAAAAAAAACAGAGGCATTTCCATTGGCAGCCACATCTATCTCTGGACTAGACACCCAAAGTCCAGTTCACTGGCTAATGACCAGTGCAGGCAAGCCTAGACTGGTTTTCTTGCACACAAACATAATATTATACAGAAAATAAAAGTCTGTCTTTCTGTCAGCCTCCCTATCTTCTGTTTGTATCCATCTGCTTGTCAGTCTGTGCGTTCTCCAGTTTGCAAAAATCCCCAAATTACAAACCACAGTCTCTTCATTTTACTGTTTAGCTTTATCTTTATCTGGCTGTTTTTCATTACTGATTTTAATATCACTTTAGAAACAGGGACTCAAACAATAAATCTCCCAAATAACACCTTTTCCCTCTTGTCTTTGTTTGTGTTCCCGTCTTTGTTTCGCTCAGGTTTTCCTTCTCTCTCTCTCTCTCTCTGAGGATGCAGTTCATCTGCAGTGCTAACATCTTTTAAAAAATGTGTGGCGAGAGCAACAACGGTGGGAAAGACAGAAAACAGAAGAGTGGGTGAGTGAGAGTGGGTGAGTGAGAGTGGGTGAGTGAGAGTGGGTGACGTGCGAAAACAACAGGTAATAAATCGTTTCAAATCAATTCATTCCACAGGCGCCGCATCCAAGGCTGGCCAGGGTAACCAAGGAGAGAACAAAAGACTATGGAATATATAAACCGAACAGATGGATGGAGGAATGGGAAACTTAAAGAACGTCTAATTAAATCAACCTGAACTACTGTGCCTGGAAATCGAGGTTACAATCTAATAATGAGGTTAACGTGGGGGGTTGTACAGTTAGAAGGGTTTGAAGCTATGAGAAGAGCAAAGTGTGTACAAATATGTGACAGAACTGAGTGTGGGCGTACAAAGCTTGCATGCCTGTGCATATACAATGTTGTGTCAGTTTACACATTAATCTACAAGCACCAGTAATGCATTATTTGGAAAAGTCCATTTTCTCACACGTAAAATATCACAGGTTTACGTTCATGTCGGCATGCACGCGCAGCTCCTGTGTGTGTGCGTAAAAGGCAAGTCAAGAAATCAATGCAATTGTCAGTAATGATGGGAGAAGCTGCTGCTGCCTCATTGTGTCCTCTGTATTGCTTAGCTTTCCACTAAGTGCTTGATGGATGGATTCACAGAATGATGCTGTGCTCGTGTTTTCACGAGAAGCCCCGTCTCCACTCTCTTGTCAACATGTATAATGTAACATTAACAGACTTTAAACACAGTAGAGGCACTGTCTTAAGTAAGAGTGCCGAAAAGCAGGAAGAAGACACAGCAGCATGATTAAGAGCGGCGAATAATGAGGAGCAAAATGCCACAGAGAGATAAATTGCAGCAGAAAAAAAAACAAAAAAAACTCTTGGTATCTCTATGGATGTAATGTAAAATTCCAAGTATACTACCTTACATTTCTAAGTCATTATTCAGAGTCCCCGCATGACCTAAAAATGTTATTCTTTCCAGTCATGCTAATGTTGTTTGTCAGCTCAACAAAACTGGGAATAAGTAGAGATGAAGGAGGTGTTTCTACTGCTCCCTGGAGACAAAGTGGTCCTACAATGTAGAGAAATGTTAATATCTACTGCAGTAAATGAGGGAAACAAGCTGAAGAATAACTACTTGCACATCCCTAAAAAGTATTTCTAACTACCCCCAACATCCCAAGGGATTGTATTACTATCCCTGTATTCCCTGTTTGTGACGTGTCTTAATATTCAGAAACCCTGCATAATCCCTGTATGAGAAAATGCAGCCAATAAAAGCGAACGCCTTAACATCACCACACTGAAACGTTCTCGTCTGCCACCCAGCCTAATCTTCCTACAATATCCATTTTTTTTATCAGTTATATGAGCATTACCATCTCCTCCCCAACCTGCCGATCTACCCAAAAGCCCCCAATGCCGGGTTTTTATCTGTGCCAAGCAGGCCTGGTTAGTTCTGATAGACACACAGGATAGTTAGCTGGTGATAGGAAAGGCTGGCGGTATGAGGATGAGAGACTCAGATGATAAGACAGTGGCACGTCAATGAGAATGATGCCTGTCGTAGCCGCAAGTGACAACTGATGGAGCTTGTGTACATGCAAGTGAGAGATTTGGAGGGAGAGAATTTCCTAATGCATGGATGAAAGGGAAAAGCGGTGGGGAGTGAAGGGAGCAAAGAAGGATTGGAGGAGCCAAAGAAGGGTGGAAGAGCAGGAGCAGAAACTTCATTCATAGAAGTGTGAGCTATATCAAACTGCTGCTTCGAGAAGGGAAGGAAAATCATAAGAAGACGAGGTAAACGGGAGGCATCGGAGGCATCAAACACTCCAAGACTATGAATTAGCATCACGTGAAACAGAGCAGAAAGGTCCAGGTGTTCCTCGGTCTGTCTGAGAGCCGTAACACTCCGGCAAGAGCACGGAGCTCAAGTAACGACTTTGACATTTCAAAGCAGGTTTGGAGATGTGTGTGAACATAAAGCATGCTTGGCTCACTAATAGCATGTACGAACACACACACACACAAACACCACGTGCACACACACCACCTTTAAAAAGGGGGTAAACTTGACATAACTAGGTCTATCCATGCATAATGGTAGCAGACCCCTGCATTCCTGACTTTGATGTGTAGGGGGGGCCCCCAAGTGAATGTGCATGTGTGTGTTTACGGGGTCCTATTGAAGTGGGGAATTCAGTGTGGCCCTCTGCAGAGAACAAAAGGAAATGAAAGAAAGCAGCAAGAGGGTGACGAACAGGAGGGGAAAAAAATGGCAGGTTCCCACAATCACTGGATTGTGCGAGAAAATGACAAAGTGGTTAAAGAAGTGAACAAGTGATGACATTGAGGCGATCTGTGCACTTCAGTGACCTTGTGTGTCATTTACCTGGGACATAGTACGGCTTTATGTTTGTCGTGTAATCGTGTGATATGATTAAAAGCTCTGCTCATCTGTGACCAACAGTCCTGTGACAAAGAAGAAAGGACCGTTCAGCTGGCCTGGGCTGAACTGTGGGCTGTGTTTAAATAGAGCAAACGGGGCAAAATTGTAAGTAGTTAAATACCTATAGTATGCAGACCCACTGGTTTTTCCGCAGTATTTGTAATACCTGTGGGAAACTGTAAAAATAAATGTTGCACATGTTGCTTCCTTTTTCTTAGAAATGGAAGTAAATCAAGTAAATTCATGTTTTTTTTCCTCTTTTTTGATATTTATGGCATTATACCTTTGTTTTACTGCACAGAAGACATTTTTGAGTTCTCTAATTCTATCCATGGGCGTTTCCATAGCAGCGCAGGACTTCATGTTGCTGTGTCACATGATTTCACAGTGAATAATAAAGTGACAGGACCATAAAAACACCCAGAAACTGCTTGGGGTTCAGAGTGTTAACCCTAAAACTAAAAGACAATCCACATTCGTTTTTTAACACGGTTGTATTTCACCGTCAGTCAAGTTAACTCATCCAACAGTTGCACAACAAAAAAACTGGGTTTGCTGGAGACTATCTACCTAATGACTGCTCCATGTAAACACCTCCCATATCCTCTTGTTCCGCCTTTTAACAGTTTTCTATCTCCAGGAGGGGCGTTCAGATAAAAGGCTAAAATCACTCACCTCCTATCGCACTGTGAGCTTGGCAGAACCTGAACGTAGCGAGACACAAAACAAATCTATCAGTGGTCCTCAAATGGCAACGGTCGCTAGAAACATCAGAAAACAACTTTTTTTTCTCCTTGCTGAGCGCATGTGTGTGTCCACGTGTGTATGTGTGTGTGTGTTTTCGTGGCTATTGTGCTGTTTTCTAGCAGTAATGGAGGAGAACTGGGCCACTAAGGAAGCATCGGGCACTTAAACTGTACTCTCAACACAAACACACACACACACACACACAGCGCAGTGGGTAGCAGCACACTCATTCTCTCCTGCCATGCATTGTTTGTGAGAAGAGAGCTTCCCTCTAATGTATGAAAAAAAAAAAGTGTTTTGATGGATTATGTAGTTTTATTTTGTAAATAGAAAACCCACTTCAGCTCCATGGTGGGGTGTGTACATACAGTATGTGTGTGTATGGCTGGATAGTTAAAAGCTGAGAACAGATGGAGCATCACACATGAGTGAGTGATTGCCCCGATACAGCTATGGGACAAATCCCCCACGACCACCACACACCCAAACACACACACACATATATATACACACATTACATGCAGCCGACACATAGAGGAGCTCAGAGCAAACCTTTACCATATGTGGGCCAGACAGTCAGATACCAAGCACCCTCTCCTTCAACAGAACCATGACAGACAAAGAGCTATGGTGACAATGATGGAGGAGGCGTGCCCTCAAACACTTATGTACACACATATACACACACAGGAATTTCAGAGCGTCTACTACCAAAACACTGTATGTCTGGAATCGGTTATTTTAAGGTCTGAGTCGAAGGGTAGAGGCAAACATGAACTTAAAGAGCTTTATTGGTGTGAAATCCAACAATATTACTCGTATTTGTGAGGGCGTGAGCAGAAGGAAGCCCCGCTCGCTTCTGGATATTACTTATTTATGTATGTTTATTTATACAGACAGATATATAGGCACTCAATAGACTAAATAGGCTAGATTAAATGAAAGAGGGAAAGCAAGGGGAATGATGGTTGTCTGAGGCAAAAAAGCCATAACTAACAACAGCTCCCAGACAAAAACACACGTCTCTTTTGTACTTCTACTGCACACAGCCGCACTTTAGAGACAGTAAATCACACATGTTACAGCCTCCTGTATTTAGAAGCACAAAGAATCACGGGTTCCCAAGTCATTTATCACTGTCACTTCTCCATTACAATAAAATTCTTTAAAAAAGTCACTTGTTTTTTAAATCTTTTTAGCATTTCTACATGTGAACAGCTCCTACTTCCGTGTATATCTGTAGTTCTTTGTCCCAAAAATCTGTTGTGGTGACTTGACATTTGGTAAGAATGGGATGTCATGTAACAGGCACCTCATCTTACAACACAACACATTTGTATTTTTTTTTTGGACCCTGTTTGGAAGCAGCACCTGACACGTTCCATCAAAGACGCTGAAGCTTACATTAAGCGCTCGTCGATGAGTTCAAATGCGCGGCTGTGTAATCCAATGTATTCCGTCATATCAGGTTACTTGCCATGCCAACTCATATTGACTGGCTTTGGTATTCATCCGCATGTCTACACCATGGTTATTCATGTGCGAGCCCGTGGCCTTTCACCAGCAGTGCTCCCAAAAGGTCACCTGCTCACACACACAGATGCAGAAACATGTGACGGGCTGCGGAGGAAGAGGAGGACAGAAAACACAAAAAGAAAAAGGGGAAAGGAACAAAAGGCCCCGAGCTGCATGTGGTATAACTCTCCGAGCGCACATGCATATAATACAGTGTAAACATGGTGAAAGAAAGTGAGCTGCTTTAACAGCAAATTAAACCTATTCATCACTGTTAAGGCCTTTTAATCCTCATGCTCGCCGAAATTAAAAGACCTTGTCATCGCTCTATCTCTACTCGTGTCTTCTCTCCTTCTCCGCCGATGCATTCCTCTCCTTTTCTCCCATTCATCTCACATGCATTCCTGCTGCCGTTTCATCTTCCCTTCTCTCTACCTTTTCCCTCCCTCACCTCCTCCCTCCCTCTGAATTAAATGCCTTTAGCTAGCAGTCGTCAGATAAGTGTCTGTAGCGAGTTGCTAGACACGGCGCAGCGGCAGCATTTCATCTTCCAACCATCACTAAATCACACTAACTCAATCATCTGCATGGAGTTACACGCACACACACACATACACACACACACATGCACAAGGCTGTGAGTGTGAGACGCACTGCATCTAGAGAGGTGCTTTACTATGACTGATTTTATCAGCTGTCTTGCAAACGGGGGAAGAAATTGCACCACAACATTATCATATACAATAAGATGGGACTCGAAGATAGAGCTTTCCAATTGAATGCCTTTTTAGTGTCGCCATTCAAATGAGAAAAGACCTCCTCTTACATTGAGGCGCCACACAAATCCCTTATGGGATATCTCAACCGAAACAATATTACACATTTACATCAAAGACTGCTGAGAAGATATTTATGTTAAAGACATAACGTGTACATTTAAAGACTAGATTTAATATGGTTATGGGTGCATGCATTTAAGAGCAGCAACCTGGCACATGATTCCAACAGTGACTTTAGCATCTCTGGATGACTGCGAAACTCTCCGAGCCACTGCGAAGAAGTGAGAGCTCTGCTAACAAGCTGCTAGCGGCCCGCCTTATCAGCCACAGGAAGGTGGGAAACTAAACAAAGATTGGGAAGAGTGCTTAATGCAATGAGGGGGGGGACAGATGTAATCGTACGGAGTGTGTATGCGGCTTTGAAGAGAGGAGTGGTGCACACACAAACACAGGAAGAGATCGGCTGGGGAGCAGGGTATTTGTATTGTGCGTGCGTGCAGCGGTGGGGGGAGTTTGTGTTTGTATGGAAGAAAGTGTGTGTGCATACAAAGCATGCGAGACAGTCCATCAATTTGCATGTGTAGCTGAATGCTTGCGTGCAGCGAATGCATGCGAGTGAGCAATTGTGTGCAGAGTTAATCAACATCAGTCCCATTAATGAGGCATCAATTAATAGCTGAAAGAAATGAAAAACATAAAAAAAAAACACACGCACACACACTCCTGATGTGGCACTATGCAGCCCTGCTTGACCCACCATTTACTGACTAGATCAGCCTTTCGCTAGGATTACAGCGAAAAGGACCTCATCTTCAGCTGTAATTACCAAGGTAGGTGTGTGTGTGCGTGCGTGCATGTGTGTGTGTCTTCCTGTGGGAGAGCCAAAGTGATTACATGGCCACTGGTGCCTCTAATAACATCTTTTAGGGAGAGAGAGAGAGAGAAAGGGAGAGATGAGTGATTTCCATCTTTCTTGGGAAGGACCAGAATTATGGCGGAGAAATTCTATGGCGGTTAAGATGTGGGTCTGTTTTGACTGTGCCGTCATGTAATAGCGGGTGCTTGCGTATGTGTGTGTGTGTGCAGATGTTTGTAATGGATGTAACACAAGAGGCTAATGGGAGCCAGGCCAAAACCACACCTCAGCATAATGTGTGCCAAACCATTCCTGGCCACAAATGCCTCTCCTCAGCCCCTTTCATTTCTATATCTTCCCCTCTGTTCATCTTCTTTCACTTCCCTCCTAAAAAGGTGTACTTTCTTCACTTTAACCTTCTTTCCCTTCCTCTTTATTTGTGTTTCAACGCCTTCCTTCACCCATTAATCCTCCTCCTTTTCCCTTTGTGTCCTTTTCTCAACAGTATCTTCCTCTTCTGTGTTTCCAAAACGCAAGCAAAAAGAGCAAAACTCCTTTTTTTCAGCTCCCACACACCACAAAACACCCACGACAAATAAAGAAGAAGCGAGTGAGAAAAGAAAGACAGAAGTTGACGTAAACAAAGTCAAAACGAGCGCAGGGCACAAAACGGCAGAAAACCAGTGAAACCGCAACATTGTCAACTGGAGACAGAGAAGATGTTTTAAATTAGGAGTAAAGTTACTGGTAACAATAGGAAGCGTGGTGGCTTAAATGAGAGGAGATTTGGAGGGTAGAGGAAAGTAATGACAGAACGCACACATACACACACACACATAACGTCTGGCAGTTGTAAACAATGAGGAATGCAGATGGTGTTTAAAATGAGCTTTTATAGCGTGGTTTAGAGCGATTTACAGCGGTGGTTGGCCTTGTGTATGTGTGCTTAATCAGTGAGTGGCATTGTGCTAGCACAGTACACTGTTCAGAGCCATGTCCTGTGAGTTTGGAGTTCCAGGAAGATGGACAACTCCACCCTTAGACACACACACACACACACACACAGCATCTTTACCATGTTGCTTTTCTTCATCTATTTTTGTTTTTTCTTTGTTTAGTCTGTATGTCAAAAGAAAGAAAATGCTCAACATAATTTATCTGAGTGTCAGTTTTGTATTTTTCACCAACAAATCATAAACACAAAGGTCATCAATTTACAAATACACATAACAAAATAGCTAAAAAACACACATTTACCCTGTAAACCTCCAAACCAGAGAGTTTAAGAAGGCAATTAGTGGGTTTATGTTTTGTTTTGAAATCAGAAACTGTGACAACAGGAAGAATTGTTGAATTTTTAACTTTCCAATAGTCCATGAAACAATCATTTGTGACTTTATCGGGAAAAACGATCAAATTTTTAGCTAAAACTGTCGATATTGCATCAAAATCACAGTATTCCATGTGCTTTTGCCCAAAAGAAAGAAAGAAAGAAAGAAAGAAAGAAAGAAAATGTAAAAAACAATGCGACAGGATCAAACAAAGCCCAACAACTACACATGGTTGAGAGGATTAAGAATCTGAAGACAGCAAATGTTTGAAATCTTCTGAAATCTTCCATTTTTGATTCTGACCACTCAAATGTGAGCAGTGTGGAGCCAGCTTGGTATTCTCAGCAGTGTGAATTTGTGAGTCAAAGTTCACCAAAGTTCACAAAAGTTGAAATTGAGGGAAAATATTTTTGCTTCACCCTGCCGGCAAGCAAATCCACAGGTTGCAATATCATTTCGATTAACTTGTCTTCTTATCCTTTTACCCTTGATGGGATCAGGCCTCTAAAAGATTGAATAATCGAGTAAGAGTTTCAGCATTATATCCATTGTTCAGCTTCATGAGATGTGCATTTAGATCATCTTATGGTAGTTACCCCAATAAGACTCTTTATTTATTTATTTTTTAATCAAATTGTCTTTCACTGTGTAAGTAGGTCAAAAGTGCCAACTCTCAGAAAGGTGTAGGGTGTTGCTTTCAAAAATAGTGCTGCGTGTGTGTGTGTGCGCTGCTCCCAGTTTCTGTAGAAGAGGAGGAGGCACATTCCTGACATGGCTGCCCTAATCCTGCCCTTCAATACATTCATCTACTGCCTCGCCAACAACTGGCCTGCATTGTGTGTGTGCTAGTGTGTGCAATGCAATTATGTTTATGCCTTTGTGTACGTGAAAACACCTCTGTGCACACGGACGCTTGCACCAGTCGTGTTTTATCCACCAACACATATGTCAAGAGGGAACTGTATAGACATTGGCATAGCAACCTCAAAACAATCAGTGCAGAGAGGTGAGGAGGAACAGAATCGTGTGTGTGTTCCACGTTACAGGATGGTGTCAGGGAGGAAGCACAGGGAAAAATGACCTTTGGGTGTAAGTCAAAAACACCAAAATTTGTCTTGCTTTTGAGTTTAATGGTGATGTGGTATGTGATCTGTAGGTCTGGTGGGGTTTCTGCTGTTAGCTTAACACGGCTGGACTGTATTTGTGTTTGTCCGTGAGGCAGAACTCTGTTTTTCTTGGCATTGGCTAAATGCAGTGCCTTCTGCTGAGAGTTGGACAGAGATGTCCTGATGGATGAGGTTAAAGTCATTTATGTACTGAATGGGAGAAGGGTTGGTAAATGTTTCAAACTAAAAAATATGCTCGAGTATCCACTTGGCTGTGAGCGAGCTGAAGGAAATGCATTTTTGAGCACACACATCTTCACTGAGACAGAAATCCACGAGGAGCGCTGAGGAGTGGTTTGCACATTGTGCTGATTAATGAGTCAACAAATATTTTTTAGCAGAGTTTGGCTCTTTGTATGCACATATGCACTCAATAACTAGTGTAATGTAACACTGCTGTTTCTTTGCCTTCCAGTGGAAGCCATTCATTCGGCTTCTCCACCCAAGCAAAGACAACATTAGTTTCTGTCTGAAACCAAAAGCCTGACCCAGCAGTATGGCAAGACGGAATATAACCGTTTTCCTGTTCTTACCCCGCTTTCATCCCCTCATCTCCCCGTCCCCCAGGTGAGGCCACCCACTTTTCTGCCCATATTGCTAACTCTTGTTTGGGGAGAAGCCAGAGTAAAGTCCCTGGCGTGGGTTCAGGCCTGCTGCTGGGAATCCACCTCTGAAACTGAAGGAGGAGAAGACAAGGAGAACCGGGAAGTCTGCCACCGACAGAACACAAGCGAGAGTCGGAGCGGTGTGGCTTTCAAGCCTCCCTTACGACCTTTCAACACTTTCTCTTCCGCCGCTTCATGTCTCATCAGCGTTCTCCTTCGCTTCACGTTTTTCTATCTCCCTCCATCTCTTAGCTCGGCTCCCATTCCTTTCCCTCGCTGCCTTCCTTCACTCTGCTCTCCTAGTGTGCTGTAATGGTCCACAGGGACGGTCTTGGCTGCTGCCCACCAAATACAACGAGCATGACTGACTCGAGAGCCAAAAGACTGAACTGGACAAACAGATGAGAAAATGTTACTCCCCTCTCTCTAGTTTGTATGTATGAGCGAAAAAGAGAGATAGCGGGTGAGGAAGAAGAAGCAGCGAAGTTCGGCACTGAAATGAAACAAACAACTGAAGGATGAGACAGAGAGACTGGGTAGTTGAAGTCATCCTCACAGAGGACAAAGAATAACACACACATAGCTCCAACTGGACCTTATTTAAACACTGCACCACATCTGCCTGTGTGTGTGACAGAGGAGGGGGGCAGATGTGGAAAATAAATGGTGACATTTAGCAGATGTGCCAGCCATGTGTGCAGCCACACACACTAAAACTAAGTGCTGTTTAATCCTTCATATTCCTCATGAAATTATGCCAATGGAAATGGAATAAGGATGATACATTTTAGACTGTTTTTTTGTTTTTTTAAAACCTTTGCCTCCCCTATTTAAAGGTTGTGAAATATTTTAAGTGGTATCATTGCTCAATACCCAAACTTCCCTTTTCATATTTCTTTTATGGAACAGCTAACTCAGCATGTCCTGTGGTAAACAGGTCATTTTATGTTCCGACTTAAAGCAACAGCAAGGTCTTTATTCAATTTAAAGGTATTTGACTGTTATATGGTGGTCAAAAATAAAGGTCATGTTTGGCAAAAGAGATGGGGAAAAAAAACAGAAAACTAAACATTTACAGATAACACATCTGCAGACACAACTCCTGGCATGTGTTGAATACCAGTGTCTCTGTGATTTAAAACAAAGATTGGTGTGGATGGAGAGCCTCTCTGTTCCCTTTCCTTGTTTGTCTCGGTTGCTGTCGACAACTTGACCTCGATTTCAATCTCACTTCTCTTGTGTCCGTTATGAAAACACACCGCTGCCAACAAAGAAGTAATCAGTGCAGTTCAACAGAGAACAGAATCTGGTAGAAGGAATGAGAAGAATGTGGTTTGATCTGCGCATGGACACACCTCTACACACCTGTCTGCACATATGACAGTCTTGAAATCAGTTCAAATAACAATGCTTGTAACTTTGCAAGTAATTCTGTTATGTAATTTAACCTGAAACCTATTTGCATACCGTTGTACATTTGTCAATCCTGACAGTGCAACCTGCCAAAATCTCCATTCTAAATGTGCATTGTTCTCCAGACTGATTCCAGGAACAACAACCATCTTTACATATTGACATAAAATAATATATAATTTGTTACTGAGCTCGTCTTTACAGGTAGAAAGTAAAACTAGTTTTCTGTTAATGATGAGAGATGAACACAGGGAAAGATAAAATCTGTATACAGGAGAACTAAGCTGTTGCTTCAGACAAACTTATGACTTTGTGATGACTACATTGTATGATAGAATGAACCACAATACAGGTTGATGACAGCAGCTGTGCTGTCAAATCAGCTACATTGGCATTTAAAATGAGTGATGAGATCTGCTGCCGCAGATTGATTGGATTGTCTGCTGCTGCTAATCAATCGGACGATGTGAAAACACAGACAACAGCCCAACCCTGTCTGCAGTGCACAGCGAATCGCTTCCTGTTATAGCAAAGGAAGAGATACCACTGAGGGGCCTGAGAACAGCATAAAAATCTGTATTGCGTCACGATGAGGTAAATATACAATACCAGAAAGCAGATGTTGCATTCCTGCCAGTGAGAAGAGCTGTGGAGTCATAAATCATTCACCCAGCACATTTTAGTTAATGAAAAGCAACGACGGCTACACTGAACCAGGAAGCAGGTACTTCTTTGCCGCCTCTGGACTTCGCTTGCAGACTCTCTTTATGCTTCTATATGTGGGCAGCAAGTTTAGTGCGCTACACTCAAATAACATCTATTAATACCTCCACTGCTCAACTGGAGCCACTTTACACTACCTTATGTAACTACCGGGTCACTGAGGGTACAGATAAGGATTGACTACAGCTAAGGAAGTGTGCGGTATGCAGCAACGTACAGGGATACGCTCGACTCTCTGCCTCCACTGGAGCTGGCATGCCAACAGACACAAGCAGCAGCGCACACAAACACACAACAGATACACTCAAGGCATGCCATAGCAGTAGTGCCTGAGCAGCTGGTGTGACCAGGTGGAAGACAGATGCCCCGCCTCTGGTTTGGCCTGTAGCCATGGTAACAAAATGGGGCCTGACCAATGGTTGCAGTCTCTCGGGAAGAGGTGGGGAAGGGTTTGGTTGACACCCAAAGCTATCCAGATGATACGGCCCACCCACATTCAACCACATTCCTGCCAAATTATGACAATTAGAAGCTGTAAATGACTTGCTGTACGTTTCTGTGGGTGTCTGACTTCATCCAGTGCTGGGCGGTAGTTATACAATTAGCATGAGCAAATTTAGCAACATTCAATAACACAAAGGCACGACGAAGAAAAACAACAAGTTATTGTTTGCAAACCATGTGTTCATTCGTGAGTCTTTTGATCCAAATAGTTTGTTTCCCACATTGAGAAAGTGTTCACATGATTTACAGTACCCAAAACCACAACTAAAACATTATGATGCAACGTGTTGAACGAGCTGAACTTAGAGCAATCCCACAGGATGAAACAAAAAAAGAGGACAGTGCTGAAAAGAGGAACCGAAACAAATGCGGAGATTAAGGGAGGATAAAAGGAGGAGTGATAAAAGAGAAAAGGAGAAGAAAGCACGAGAACAGCGGAGTGACGAGTGTGAGACCTCTGGAAACCAGAAGCTGCCGGCTGCCTATTACTAACAGATAATTTGTCTGTGTGGTTTGTCTGGTTGAGTGAGAGACAGAGAGAAAGGCAAACAGGCAGAAAAAAGAGAGAGCAGAGTTTGTCTAAAGCGGTGGCCAGCTGGGTCAACTCTCATTCCTTCGTGTCAGCGAGGAAGGACGTGATGGAGGTAAAGTAGAGGGCGCAGAACAAGGGAGAGTCAAGAGGCAGGAAATTAAAGAAAGTCAGAAGTAAAGAAATGACAGAAAGACAACGAGAGGAGATGAAAAAAAAAAAAAAAAACGAAGATGGAGACGGCGGCCATGAGTCACCTCCAATCAGAAATAGGGTCAGGATGTGATCTAAGTCTCCGTTAGAAGCAGAAAGGAAGGAGGAAGTTACCTAAAACTAAACCTACAGTCAGCTCTATTTTTCTTTTGCTGGGCGAAATCTTCACTCTTGAATGCACTCAAACTTCAGACATTAATTTTGCCATCAGTTGTGCAGAACACTTGCAGTAACATCGTGCTCACTGATACACTGCAGTCCAAAGTCCAAACTAGGACAAAACACATAGGAGCTTATAGTACATTGGGAAGGTATGTGGGTTGCCTTGTTTGGCTTAAATGTTTGGGATGTAAACACGGACAGATAAAATTCAATTAGCGTATGAACTATCACGCTGCAAAAATACAGCTTTCAGCACATCACTAACGTTTTTCCAGGCAGAAAGCAGTTTTACTGCGAAGTTGCAGTTATAAGTTCAACAGAAACATTGAGAAGAGCTTGGATGCCTTCTCTTCTACCTAGGATACAACTTTGAGTATCACCTTAGCCATCATTACAGTGGTTCAGTAGATGTAACACACTGACAGCTACCTGACTGTAAAGTCAACTGAGCTGACCACTTATGCAACAAAAAAGAAATTGTAGCACAAGCGTTTGCTTTGCAGAGTCCAATTATGGGGAATTTTAGATTTTCATACAATTTGCTTATTCTCACAACATTTCCCTGCAGGCTTTCCCTTGTTAGTGGGCTATGAACCCATTTGGCAATCATGCTAATTATAGGCTAATTACAGAATGTAGCAACGTGGTAAAAAGTCCAGACCTCTGGCTGTGGTTATGTTCGACACTTTTTTCCCCCCAAATCAACAATTTGGATAGAGGAATGTAGAGGTAATGCTAAATTACACGCTCCGACGTGCGTATATATTAGACGGGTCTGCATGCACAATGACTGGAATGCAGCCGTTATATGATAGGAAATGGCACAGGCATGAGGATCCTGCGTGCTGCCGTCAGCATCTAATGAAAATGCCGCAGTATCTGTGTTTGTTTTCATGTGGGTCCGTGACAGAGCAGCTTCTGACACATGTCGCTGCGAATTAAATCTGCTCTCCACGTCCTCTTTCTAACCAGCTCTCTCCCCACCACAGGACACCGTACTCAAAATGAAGCCCAGAGGGGGGGAAAAAAAAGAGTGGAAGTGAGTGAAAAACTGTGTGTCGCCTCTTTAATGTACACACCTTAAATGCAAAGCTGGTGAGAAGGTTTTCCCCGGAACCAAAATAGGCGAGAGGAGAAGAAAAGCACGGCAAAGTTTCCAGACAGTCAGCTGAGTGCACTGGACTGTCACAAGACTGCTTTTTATAGAAGTGCTCTTTATTGTGTCTCTTTCTGTCTCACACACACACACACACACACACACAGAAACATCTGCCAGCTTATCTTGCCCTTTTCCTTCCTCCCGTCTCTCTGCACCACACACAGCGACAGGAAAAGTCTATGAGCAGAGGAAGTTGTCCATATAGAAAACAGAGGAAATCCTTCAGTCTAGATTACTTTCTCTCACACATGTAAAACCACAAACACACACACACGCACACACGCATACACACAGACAATTACACAGGCAATCAAAGAGATAGCGTCTGATTGGAGGTGGTGTTAATTATACAGTGACACACTCACACACACATATATTGATGACTCTATTCCAGCTGTGCTGACTTGACTTGAAGCCAGAGAAATTAAATATCCGCTCTCTCACACAGTTTATGTTGATGCTGTACAATGTGTTATCCATGTGATTAGATTAGCTCAAAATCAAAGTGAATTACACTGGAAGTGAACTGCTGCAATGGCCATCAATCTGTTGTTTACACACGCTCACACAAATATAGGTACAAAGAGGATTAACCCTCTGAACCCCAAGCAGTTTCTGGGCATTTTCTGCTCCTGTCACATTTTTACTCACTATGGGGTCATTTTTCACTGCGATATAAAATCCTGCAGGTCTATGGAGAAAGCACAACCACAGCTGGAAGTAGAGAGAACTTGTGTGTTTAGTGCAGTCTGGCAAAGAGAAAACAAAAGTAGAAAGTCTTTGAATACGTTGCAAAAACTAAAATTTAAACCTGAAATCAACACGTACAAAACTTCTCCAAGTGCAGGTGTCACTAATACTGGAAAGAAATACAGACTCTACATATATATGTTTTACGAGCTACATCTTTAATTTGTTTCCAAAATTGTCTGTTATGTGTAAACACAGCCTGCAGATCAGCCAAACAGTCCCTGATGTTTTTATCATATGGTCACAGCTGAGTCTCTCATGGCTTCTCAGCTGCACTGATGAGGTGAGCGTTTTTGATTCTGGTTTGTGCACACGATTTATTCTTGGTAAATTTTTCAATGAGACATGCAGAATAAAGTGACTTTGATGAAATATCACAAATTTAAGCTTAGATTTGGTTAATGTTCCAGATGAAACGCACAATTAGTTCAGTGATCTCTGGAAACTTTTAAAATTCAAGGATTCTCTGCCGTTTCTGGATCTGATAAATGATGTAAATTTGGTGATATTCTTTCAGATAAACATTCCTTAAAAAACCTGTCGGCAGATTATGAGGTTTAGAGGGTTAAAAAGAGCCAAGATGCAGCAAACCCAGCATGGATGGCTCTTACTTAGTCGCTCTTCCTCCTGCTTCCTGACTCACGTAAAACACACACACACACACGCTCTCATCACAAAATCACAACACACGCTAACATTTTCCTCAAAGGGTAACCACACATTGCTATTAGCCCATTATACACAGAAGGAGCCTGCATGCTCGCTTACTCACTCTCTCCACTCACAAGCAGAACCATTCACATCCCAACGTACCCGGACGCACACAAACGCACGTAACACACACACACACACACACACACACCATTAGGCAGCAGCATGGGTGCTCAGCAGGATTTAGAGGAAAATTAAAAAGCTCAATTAGACTTATATTCTTACTTCCAGAAATGAGCATGTTACAGATGGCGTGGCACACTCTTTGCTTTTGAAAACACACTTGGATGGTTCCCTCCTGGGAGACAACACAGGGGAGATGTTGAGAGGAGGGATGTTGGGGTGGTGGGGGGTGGGATTTGATGTAAACATGTTAAACGGCGCTGTGTTGCGATAAGCGTCTGATGAAAATGTATCACTCATGCTTAAATGCAATGATAAAATGACACTGCATGTTTTCAAAGAGCTTCAAATCCTGTAAGCAACGTTGGTCTCGCTCGGCGATTGCAGCTGGCGAGAGAAGACGTTTGCGTCTTTCCACAAATACATTCACGAGCTTGTTTTGTTCCCTTTCTTCGTCATTTCCTCACTCCGTCCTCTAACTGTTTACAGGTTTGCCTTCCAAAGCTCTGCCCATTCTCTGGGCTTTGCTTTCATGGTTCCCTCCTTGCCTTTCTATTCTCCCTCTTCCTCCTCTTTACACGGTTTCCAGTAAAACTATGTATCACAGTCCCATTGTCTTCCTCTCCTGCTTCCTCCAAGTTTTCCAATGCCAAGTGTGTTGAGTCAGTCGCTGCATAAATCTACTGTTTGTGCGTCTGTGTGTGTGCACATGGGTAAATTGCTCTTGGCCAGGTCACAAACTTTGAATAGACAATAGCTCTCCATTCAGAAAAAAAGTCACAAGACACACACACACATACACACACACAGAAACACACACATATGCAAGCGGCAGATGGTCCAACCTGTAGGTTTTCCATGGCCCGTTTGTGAAGGGGCAATGCTTCACTATCCGCCCTAACTGGGTACACACACAAAAAAACACACACTCGCTCACGCGTTCAGCGAGGGCAATAAATTCAAACCGGCACAATACAACCCCCGCAACGGACATGGCGGGAGTGACAGCTAATGCCAGAAAAAACATACCAAATTCCAGAGTTCATCTGGAGGTAAACTTGATTCACGCTCACAGAAGGGCATGTGGTGCAGTTCTTCAACAATGAAGGAACTTGGCAGCGTATTAAAGACTTTCTTTTTTTTTTTTTTTAAGCCATTCAAACTGTCAACTTCAGCAAATACAATTGTTAAAGCGAAAATAAATAAATAAAATATTAAAAAGGATTTCAACAGCATCTGGATCAGTTTTTTTCTTTTTCTTTTTTCAAAAAAAGTTCTTAACTTTTCTTTATTTTTGGCAGTTAAATGTGCTAATTGTCAACACTCTGGCTTTGGCTTTCCTCCCAAAGTCATTCAAGTTTAGCTGCTTGTGGGTGGCAATGCCAGCCATGAATTTATATGAGTTCATTTTGGAACAATCAATCAAATGGATCAGCTGTTCTAAACCAGAGGGTTCGGCATTTGGAGATCATCCCGTTTTCAGGTTGCTGCTACAGAACAACTTTTATCAGGCTTCCACTCACAACTGTGTCTGTCATCTCAATGCACGTCTTCATAGTTGATCAGACTTTCAATATCGTTCCAAAAACAACAGTAAAGAGGCTTGAAAGGATAAAATCAAATAAATCAATTAAACACTGGATAAAATGCTAAAATCCCTTAATTTCAGAGACCTAAAAAAATAGTTTATATATAGCATTAATCAATCATAATTCATTCCTGTCCTTTTTTAGGTGTCAGGCACATCTCGTGTTAAAAAACTCTTCGAGGTAAAGATGCGCTCTGATGAAAATAAAGGTTTTTCAGTGTCTCAGAAGAATCATATGTGAGCTGGTGTGCTTGAGCTGCAGCGTGTGGAGAGAACCAGGAATGGATTATTTATATGGGTTAAAAAAAAAAAAAAACTAAATATGTGTATTTTTAATGGTTTAATTGATTCAATTTCCCCATGTGTCTTATACATACCACCCTGCTTGTTTGATGTTAAATGTTGACAGTTTAAAACAGAGAAATGCATTCATGTTATTTTTCCCTTTTAGCAGAATTAGCATCCCTAAAAATAAAAGTCATTGCAGAGGCCAGCCTTACAGATAATTGCAGTCGAGTAATTGTGAAAGACTGAAGGCTTTACTTGTAGTGACAGTAAACAATCAACAACTCCCAGACACGAGGTCATGTGCATCCCAAAAAAGAAAAAAGAACGTAATGAGCTGGTAAACTCTCTCTGACAAATGTCAGATGATATCCTGTAAACTCGCTGATTTCTGTCTCTTACCAAAACTCTTCCCTCCAATCCTTCTCCTTTTCCAGCTGTTTTTCTCTCTGTTTATTCCAATGGTCAAATTAACAGCTGGAAAAGCCTTTCTAGCAGCTAATTGGTGAGGTCTGACAGAGACGTGCCCTCAATTTCCACCATCGCCTTGCTTTATAAACACTTGCTCCTTCTCTGTCTCTACCCACCCTAAAATCACAAGCCGGTCTGTAGCCCACAGCAGCCTGCGAGAAATGAGGATGAACACACACAACAAACACATGCAGGCGTACGCGTTTCAATGCACGCAGGCACATGCGGAACAATTTGCATTCACACGCTCACAAAAGCAAGAGCGAGAACTGTGACACACACACAAGAAAACACACACACAGAGTGCTAACTCAGAGCTTGAGTTGAGAAGTCCCAGTGGGAAAAGCCACTTTCTGGAACATTTTACCCAATTTGCATTGCTCCTGGCTCCATCGCTCTCTCTGAGGAGAGGAGATGGGAAAGAAGTCGATGTGAGTAAATGTATGTATCTGCAAACAGTGTCAAAACTTAGCAGTGGGAGCAAACATGTATGTCAGTTAAGTTGGCACGGAGAAATATGCAGTCTTGTGAACAAACACAAAAACTTGTTAGTGCATTTTAAGCACTTGTTCAAGTATATCATCCATCTATCCAGGCGCTCAGTTAGTCAATACTCTATTTATTTCAACTGTTTCACTAAAGTATGAAGGTCAGATCTGCCTGCTAATAAAAAACCGGCTCTATATAAATGTTCTCCGATGAAAGTCCCGTCATGATAAATGTTATATACACAACACTTACAGAATTAACAGACTGAATTGGATGTGAATCAGAAGCCCATAAACAAGGGCACCAACACACATTTTGGTGAACAAGGTTTCATAACGTCAGGACATGCCCCTCGTGGCTTTCACCAGTCTTCTGAGGACCCCGCGTTTCTAACACTGTCACACACACAAACACACAGCAGGAGAGGGTGATGCAGGACCAATGCATTAGAGAGATGATGCAACGAGAGGAGTCAGAGCCGCAAGCAATCAGTCTGATTAAGTGTGTGTGTGTGTGTGTGTGTAGGTGTGTGTGTGTGTGTAGGTGTGTGTGTGTGTGTGTGTGTGTGTCGCCTCTCCTCTCATCTCCTTCTCCTCTGTAATCCCTCACTTGCCTCTTCCTCAGAGGAATTGGGTTGTTTTTCCAAGGTTTGACATTATATCATCTGGTTAGGTACATGTGGTAGTGAGAGTGTGACAAAAATACAGATGTCTATTCATCAGAGACCCAGAAGAGGAGGATGGTTAGATAGAGAAAAGGATGATGAGCGGGTGCCCAAGCACTTAGTGAACCGTGTCATATGTTCCGCACAAACATGGCCGATTTACATACATTACAAAATATTTAAACGTTTGCAGAGCTTTGGGCTTGCTAGATGCCGCTGAAATAGGAGAAGAAAAGAAGGGATTTAAGTACATTTCTGCTGCTTTAGCATTGTGTGGACAGAAAACTTCCAGCAAATAAACAACATTTTCCGATCAATCCACATTACTGTGGACAATACATCTCACCTGGTCTTTACTTCCTGGACCTGGAGGTCACTAACAATTACAATCCTACCTTTTTATCAGAAGGCCCAATCGAAAGCTAATTTCCCTTAAAGCCTGTCTCTTAACTCTAATCACCCAGAGGGACAAACAGTAGCCCGGAGCTTCTGAGTGCTACCTTCTCCCAGATTAACTCACCTCAGGCCTTTTCCAATAACTCTAAGTGGCTTCGTGCCTTTAATGCACTCCTTGATTTTTAGTGAAGGAAAAGTGGACCCTAAGTTTAAGATGGTGATGTAGAGAGTGTTTACATGCCAATGCTAGTTAGCGGTTGTACAAAAACCAAATGGTAGAAGTAATACATCATTAATACTTTAGTGTTGTTGGACACAACTTAAAAAGCTGCGTGTTTCAAATACTTCAGTCTGACTCTGAGGTGTTCCAAAGAACTATAGAAATCTGCACAGTTGCCTTTTAAATGGCCTAATATAGAAAGAGCTGTGTGAGTTCCGCTCACTAGAAAATTCTGTCAAGGTCCTGTGTAATAAACAGCATAATATTGTGACCCGCAGCACTGAAGGTGTGTAGGGTACAATTGCTGCTGTGCCAGTAACTGCACATGAACTTTATCTGGCCTCTTGTCTCTGTCTCTCTAACACACTTTACTCCCAGCGGCAGCCTTGACCCTCTTGCCTCCTCTTCACTCCACTGCATCACTAAATGCAGCCATTTTGGCTCCCGTAGGGCCCATGATAGAGCTTTGGTCGCCTCCCGGCCACATTCATACCACTGGGCCTCTAATGAAACTATGGATTTTCCATCGGAGTTCTGACACTAACTGCCTTTTTGCTGTGCATCCAGTCTCTGCTGCGCTATTCCGTACAGTATAAGTGGCGGGGAGAGGAGAGGTTTCCCCGACAACAACATTTCCCAATTTCTTTCCAATCTTTCTGGCAGTGGCAATGGGTTGTCAACTGGGTAGCTTTATCCAAGGACTACATATTTGCCAACAGTCAAATGAAAACAAGCTTTTTATTGAGGATAAAAGAAGCTGAAAGTGCGTGAAATCACGGTTTATGTAAGACTTAACTTTTACATTTCACTTGCATTTTACTAACTTACAGAAAACTGAAAAGTTGTAAGCAGATGTGCTGTGAAAGCAACTGAGTGTAGAATGAATCCTGTCCACAGCCACTGTGCTGTGCATGAATGAACACATCCACACAAACATCGAGCTCATCTGCAAGCGCACAAACACGAAGACAGACTGAAACATGCAGGAAGAGTTAATGAGTGTGTGTGCTGTCTCTGCAGTTTCGTTTTTCTCTCACACATCTCTGTCTCTTTCCCTCTCTCTCTCTCTCTCTCTTCTCAAACATGCACACACACACAGATGCACACAGGGGTAAACATGACCTACAAGCCCACTTATTTCCAACCCCAGTTGAAACTGCATTCCCAGCACTGCTCTGCGGCTGTGTGCGACTCCCAACATTCAGCAACGTTGCAGCAACCCAGTTCCAATGTTGTGACTGTGTTCAAATCCCATGGCTGCATCACAAACATCAATGCTCCCTGTGACTCTCTCTCGCTCTCTCTTCTCTCATCCTTCCTCTTCCTCACTATCGCTAGCCGTGGCTGCCCTGACGACTGTTGCCATGGCAACCGAGGAGCAGGCCTGTCACTGGGGGATTTGGAGACAAGTTGGAGTAAAGACCCCTATGTTATTGGAGCCTTATTATTGGGTGTGCGCTTGTGTGCGCTTGGGTGTGACCGTGTTTATTGTTGAATGCTCAAAACGCTCCGATATCTCCTGCACAATAATAAAACAGGTCCCTCACGGGAGCGTCAGCGCAGTCAACAGCCATATCCAACCACCATGGCACAGGGAGGACAAATTTAGTTAAGAGGGAACACTGAAAGCCAAACATATACACTTAACATCAGTCTATCATTGATTTAACTGCAGGAGAATACAATGAGTGGGGAAAAAAAAAACCCAGAAAACAGGGGAGGGGGAAAAAATGTTTAAAAAAATATAAAGAATATAGCAAACTGCGGAAGAAGCCCGTGCACCCATCACTCCCCTCCCTCTCCTATACATCCTCTGTGCTGGCCGTATCCATTCCAAGGTTATTAGTAATCCAATAGGTTTCCCTGGAAGCAGGCAGTTTTCCAGAGACACAGCCAATATCCTGAAAGCAGAAACATCCGGAAGGAATTCCTACCAAGTGACACAGCGTTCTCTCTCTTCCTTCCTCTCTCTATGACAGGATCAAGTGTTACCTTCTGGGCTGTGCTTTTCCTTTCATCTATGTGGCCCTTTCCTTTTATTGTCTGGGGAACAAATTGTCTTCAAATCTTTAACAAGGCTAATATTTCTCACGTCAAGCAGCATTTATGTCCTAAAACACCCCTTCACTGTCGCACTTGAGAACCTGTCACCCGTTCTTTCTGAGATCGAGCACACACGCCCATGAAACACACACAAACTAAGGTTAAAGTGAGATGGTCTCGAGTTATTTCTGGGCCACTGGTTCCCTGCCACTGACCCGTAAATAGGCAGCACAAGGCTCTTATGGATGATAACACAGTAGAGAGTCCTTAGGCTGAAGCTTGGAGCGAACACAGACTTCCAATGATCCATATGGGGTGGGGTTACACGGACTTAAGTTCTTCACTGATGACAAATAACTCAATCTACATGGAAATCTATTAAAATCTAGTGAAGATGATCTTTGGCTCGTGCAGTGCAAGAAAGCGGGAAAGTGGTCCATAAAGTATTTACATGACGCTTTGTTGAGAGAAATATAATGGCCACCGCTGTAATGTATGCTGTCCTTAGTTACGACACACGGAAACATAATCTGCTGCTGTAGTTCTTGCAGAGTGTGATGCATGTCTTTATATATATATATATATGTGTGTGTGTGCTTGTTCTCATGTTTCCTTCCTGTTTCTCCTATTGTGTGCGCCCGTGTGCTTGCCTTCGTTAATGAGTGCATGTGTATGATAATGCGCGCGTGTGTTTGTGTGTGTCTGCAGCCTCTCTCTGGGGACCCTGTTTGCGGTGCTTTAATTAGCTTAATCCACCAGCAACACATGGATGGAGGAGCAGAGTGGGAGAGGGGTGTGAGGAAGGTTGGAGAACGAGAGGTGGCAGAGAAGGGAAGGGTAGGCAGAGGAGAATATATCTCTCTCCCTGCCATTAGTTACTCCCCCTCCGACAAACACGCTGCACACACCCCTCCGTCTCGGCTCTTGGCAGTGTCAGTAGCTGGCCAGAACACTGCAAAACCCACAGGGAGGAGGAAACGGTCTTCGAAATGGCCACGCGGGCTGTCGGAGGCCAACTAAACCATTTCCAGGGAGACACAGTATTCAAACCATAGCCAGGCTAAATGACCAATTAAATATGATAGTGAGGGCTTAATTGGTGTTAGCCAATTTAGGATGACACTGTGCAATTAATGCTATAGAGAAGATATGGAGGAGACTGCTGGGAGTGTCTGTGTACACTGCTATGCTAATTCAACGATCCAAACTAGTCTTTGCAGCCAAGAACATCTAAACAAAAAAAAACGGGAGAGAGGAAGGTGGGGACGGTTGTAGAGAAAGAAGGTAGACAAATAAGTTGGGTGGATAATCAGAAAGACTGTTGGGGAGCAAGGAAGGGAGTGAAAGAGATGACTAGGGGAGGGAGGAAAGAGAGAGAAGATGCACAAACAAATGCTAGCCTTGGGAATAGATGCAATCAGCTCAGTCAGTCAGCTAATGACTAATTCCATTGAGAGAAGAGAGGAGCAGAAAGAGAGTACCGATGGTGTGAGTGAATCAAAGACAGAAAGCAGAGGGACTGAGTGAAAGAGACGAGGAGCGAAAGGAGGAACAAGACGCAAACAGGGCGAAGAGAGAAAGATGCAGGCATGACTAATTAATCAGTTTGAAACATCTGAACCGAAGAAAGGGATGGATAAATATTTTACCAAAAGGAGACGATTAGCGATTAGAGAATGTGGATGGGGAGAGGAGGAGGAGGAGGAATGCAAGCATAAGGAAAAGGGAGGCAGTGAAAAAGAAATAACCTCTGTGAAAAAAAAAAAGGATACAACTCTGTGCCCAGTAAGCCTCCTCTTAAATGCCCAATTCTTCATTTTTAAGGGCTTAGCAGATAGAAATGGTAAAGTCACAAGTTCACCAATAATGGAGCTTTTAGCTGCTTCTCTGCTAACTCCACTCATACTAAAAAACAGGAGCTGCTGAAACAACACTTACTCCTCTTAATGAACACTAAATGAAATCTTAACTCTGTAATTAGCTGCCCTGCACATCGGAAATAACAACAAATGAAGTCAAAGAAACTGGAATAAGTTCACTTTAGCCAACTGTTACGCTAAAAGATTAGCTAGAGGGCATTAGAGCAGCATGGGGGATTGGCTTTCCGCTTGGCTATCGCCGACTCTTACGCTAACAGGATTAGCCACAGGGTGAGTGCAATATGGCTAGCAGTGGTCAGGAGGTGAGTAGTCTAAAAACAGGCTGGCTGGGGGCAAGCTACCAAGCCAGCTAACGTTGTGACAAAGCTTCAGGCTGAAGCTATTCCCTCTGGGAGGTACAGGATGGGGGGGTAATTAGTTAGACAGCAGGAGACGCCGCCATGCTGTGTGAGAAGGATGAACGCAAGGAGCTGTTGCATTTGGAGTTGTTTTTGTGTGTGTCTCCAGAGTATTTCGGTGGGTGTGTGTGTGTCTAAGAGAAAGACAGATATCGATGCCAAGCTGGAATTTTGTGGCCCTGAAATTCTCCCAAAGCATATGACTGCCATATGACAACACAAAGACACACACTTCAAACAAAACACTCGCATTTCAGCAATCACATCTTCTGTTTGCAATAAAACACAGCGTGCAAACACGCGCAGGTGCGCGCGAGCACAGGCGCGCCTTTGATTCCGTATACACAAACGTTAATCATCTTAACGTCACTAAACCAGAGGAACTAATCAAAAACAATCTATTAAGAATCTATTAGCTTGGCAATGTGTAATCTGATAAGCCTGCTACAGTCGCTTCCCATAGGAGAGTGTGCGTGCATGTGTGTGTGCCGTCTGCATTCTTCACAGCAGATTAGCTAATTTGATAGTAACTCACATATTTACACTCATCATTCGGTGAAATGGAGATGGAGAAGCTCGGCGCGTCCTGTTATTTACAGAGATTTAAGGGAAGCATCAAAGTGCTGCGTCATGTTCCATTATGTGTCCTACTTCTACGCGAGTGTATCCTTCTGTAAACAGCTGATGATTCCTTCCACTTACTGGCTAAGAAGTTATGTAGCTTTCACGTGTGCTTGTTAAGGGCTTGTGGAGAGCTGTGCAGCGATTTTAAGACACTCTCCTCTAAACCAAGGCGTATAACATGGGCTGCCAGGCTTAATTGCAATAGAATAAAAGTGTGGCACGCTGTGCAAGTGTGTATGCCAGTATGTAAGATACAGCTACCAAAGGTAATCTATACCTGCTGTGTCACTCATGACTAACCCTCTGGACACAGCACTGCCCCAGCGTGTACCCAAGACTATATATACCTGCATGAATGTGCTCATTTTGGCTTGTTAGCTTGAGATATGACATCCCCTCCGGTGTGTGTGTGTGTGTGTGTAGTTGTGTGTCTTGTCAGGAGTGAGAGTGCCCGCCGAGCCCTGGCACTGTGCCATCCACCAGGTGTGCTCTTGGCTGTATCAGCTGGCACAGACGGAGCGATGCCAGGACGAAACATTCCCTTCTCTTCCCACAACTTCCCTCTCTGAAGGTGCACAAACACTGTCAGACATGTCAACGCCAACAACTGTTTGGATTTTAATTTAGAGGCCAGTGTGTTTCTATGGTGTTGACCCCAAGACACTAGTGTGCAACCTGGCATATAAGAAATATATCAAATGCATGCATTGGATTTACATTACACGTTTGAACATTGCATGACAAAAATCTTCTTGACAAATGACAATATAATTTAAAGAAAAATATAAAAGCGTGTAACCCTGCACATACTGTATATATGATGTGAAAAGCAGGAATTCTTTGATGTTCTATCCCGAGATGCCTAATGGAGATGACCTAGAAACAGGCTGGCCTCGTCCTCACTTGGATCATGTGAGCATCCCAGCTTGCATCCAGACTCCTCTAATCTTCCCTTAAAAATGGATTCTAGCATGGTACATTTATTATTCATCTCCCTTGCTCTTTCTTTTCAGTCTGTCTCCTTTTCTCCCGGCTTTCTTTCCCACTCTCATCTACTCCTCACTTTGGCTCATTAACCCCTAGTTGTAGTAAATTAGGAGAAGAACGCAGAGGTAGTGAATGAGTGCTGTGCAGTGCAGCGCAGTCACCCGCTGCCGGACCAAGCTAAAGTGCATTAGCGCCGAGATTATCAAGGACTGAACTGTTCTCATCTGTGGCATTAGCTAACGTAGGAGCCCACTGTAACTTATCCCGCTCCTTTTAAGTGATTAGCTTTGAACATTTATTGCTGCACTGGTTAAATTACCAGGTAATAGTTGGCACCAGGATTTGGCACAAGATTTACAAAGAGGACTATCAACTCATAGTGCCCCATAATGTTGCCACTGCTTGTTAGGAAGGTAGGAAATATGGATATTATGGCAGATGAGGCTCTTGTAGGGAAAAAGTGCAGAGTTGGAGACACTGGTTTAATGAGACTGAGTGGGTGGATTCGTGGGTGTGTGTGTGTGTGTAGATGATGGGGTGGCATTAAATCTTTTAAGAAGACCCCTCATTACTGTCTACCCTTACAACTTAAGTGCTACAACCCATTTTCTAAGACGTGAAAGTACGCGCGTTTGCAAAGTGGTGCGCATGCTTTTTTTTTACACATGCAAGCTTGCCACGTAGATGTACGCGGCGTACGCGCGTGCACGCCGCTCTTCTCTTTAATGAGAGAAAATGATTAGAGAAAAATAGCGATCACTACATCTCATCTCAACATACACAAACGCTCAACTATTATCAGGGAGAGGAATCTTTGATCACAGAAGGAGACAGAAAGTGAGAGCGGAAAGAGAATATGTGAGCAGCAGATGAAACGGAGGAAATGAGAGAGAGAACAGAAGCAGAGAGGCAGAGTGAAGAAGCAATGGATGATTCCCTTTACTAATTCATAACTGTGGTTGTACAGTGGCTATTTCAGCTAAAACGAGAGTCATGGATTGTTGCAGCCTATAACATCCAACAATCTATATGGCTGATGCTCAGACATTGAGTAAAAGCAGAGATGGCAGCTCCTAAGGTTTGAAGTGACACATACATTGTATATTCACATGGTTAAATTCTGCAGAGACGTCCTCCAAGGCTTCAGCGTGTCTTTGTGTATAATCGTGTGTGAGGGTGGATTCACAAAAACTGAGTGTAGCCACGTGTGAGGACATGCCAACAGATGGGAGAAACACTGGTAATGATAAGAGATAATTGATATCCATATGTTTCAGCAGGACACACGTATGCACACACCAACGGAGTCGCAGCTATTTTGGGGATGGGTTTACCTTGCAAGGCAGCTGGATTCTCTCAGGAATACCAGAGGATCCATCTTGTGAGGCTTCAAGCTATGTACTTGTGGCCAATCCGCGGTCGGTTAAACCATTCAGCATCCTAGAAAGAACTATTTGCAGGATGGGTAATATAACAAATTAATTTGATTATTTCAATTTCTTGTTTTTGTATGTAAAAAATGCCTAAATCGTAAAATTCAAATGTGCCATTTCTGAAACAAAACGCTACCTCAGTGGTGTGGATATTGTTCAGTTCTGCTGAAACAAGTCTGACATTAAACACATGTTGCACAGTAACAGGAATCTCATTACAAGATGTGTTCACTTGTCACTAATGTACTTCCTCGTTGGCACTAAAGCGCATGACACAAACCTTAAGAAACCTTTGAGGGATAAACAGTGTTGATTACCGCTTAAAGACTCGCCACAAACAGGCTGAAATGACTCAACTTGAAAGCTACACACAACCCATAATGCAACACTTTCTATAGAAGACTGTAAACCTTAAACTCTCTCCATTCAAAAAAAAAAATCAGATGTTGATGATCGCTAAAGAACAACTCATTTTAGTTGTTTTTGTCACATTGCTTAACCCTTATGCTCAAAATCTGACAAATATGTAGTGTCTCAGTACTTTGCACATTTACTTTACTCTCCTTTTCAACTTCATTTATCGACTCCATCCTTCTGCTTAGTGTTAAATCTCAAGACCTGAAGCTAATATTTTTGACCACCCATGACAATTTGCAATCCAATTCCAGTGCAGTCCTCTGCTATAGTGGCCCAGTTAGAATAACAAGAGCAGATGCATACAGGAGTTCCCGATTAATAGCAAAGCTAGTCAGCCAGTTAGTTAATGTGATTGAGCTGATTTCATGCTATGTTGCATGCTAAGAGAGCGCTCCTATGGTGAGAAAGATATACTGTGTATGCTTGGCTTGTCACATTCACGTTATGGCTTAACTGGGCTACATGTAATCGGAAAACGCCATTTAAAAGCGATATTGTGAGGAGAGAGAAGAAACTATGACAAGAGTGGATGACTGATGGCACTCTGGGAAAGAGCTAAATTAGGTGGAAAAACTCAGTGTTAAATGCAAAGTATAAATGATCTGTTTAGTCTTGAGCGTTTGATCTTAACTTCCATTGCGTCTACCGTATCCGATCCCTTTCATCATTCTCTGCGTCTCCATTTCCTCCGTCTCTTTCTCATCCGCTTTGTACATGTTTGTGTGACCCCATGCAGTTGTGTGAACTAATGACCGAGGGCTACCAAACGCCTGCACAAAGCCAGCCTCTGTGCTCATGCCCAGGCCAAACAACTCGTGGCTCCGGTGGCCGAGCCAAATGATGACACAAACCACAGACACACACAGGAACAAAGTCCTCATGTCATATTTTCTCTGTTTTTCAGATTAGTAGATTCTCAATCAAAAAAAAAAACAGAAAATGAGAGCAAGAGAACGCGCACCTAAACCTTTCTTGCTCCATCATCCCACCCTGACTGTGTCATTTAGTTGAACCTGGTGTGTTTACACAGTATGTTTATTTGTTCCTTTTTGGGTGGAGGTCCCGTCTGCAAAGGGGAACACACATTTAAATGCAAACCGCAAACACTCATGCTCGCAAACACATACACACAGGGGAGTTTGACAGAGCAGCATTATGCACCAGTAGAATAACAATCATCAGTCAATTAGGCCATGACATGGTCTCTCGATGGTGACACCGGCAGTCCCAGTGGAATACATCAGTGCCTTCACACAGCAATATACACATACAAACGACAAACTGTCACTTGTTATTAACCCCTGGAATGTCAATGTCACCAGTGCAGCTACTGCTGAAACTCTGGTTTCGCAATGATCACAGAAAATATTACCAATGCTGCAGTTAGTGTGTGCAATCCCTTTCACTGCCTAGTTCTAAATCAATTTATAGCAGTCAGTGGTTACCAAAAAAAATGCATGGCTTAAAGTCTTTGATGGTCAAGAAGCCGCAGAAAGAATTTAATTCAATGCTTTTGGGTTCTGTCGTACAAAGGTCAGATGTTGGTTTAAATTTAGACTTTGACATTTTTTACACTTTCTTCCATTTACAGAGCTGCTTGTAGTTAGTTTAGTTGGGGAAAAGCACAAACTTGACGACTATAACAAGGTCTAAAACTAGAGACAAAACCATTTCTTTCATAAAACCCAACTGTGGCTTCACAAGGCCTGCTGTGTGTGGAACAGCTACAAGATGTCAAACCCCATCTGGCACTTAATATTTAGATGGGAGCTGCTTCGCTGATGCAGTCATCCTCTCATCCTTTGTGATGACAGAACTGGTAATGGTTCTCGTTCTTTCTCAAGGACACCTCAACAGAACCAATGCTAATTAGTTCATAGAAACACTTTCCCTGGTGCAGAGGTCAATCATGTTATCTTTCAGTTAGGACACATTCGCGAGAACATTGAGTCACTCTGCTGTCCTCAACGTGATGAATCCTGAACCGAAAGACTTTTATGCTGCTTTGATGTAATTCTTTGTTATTTCTGTGTCAATTATGCAGAATATGTTATAAGTAACATATTATGCATAATTGACACAGAAATGTGACAATTATGCATAAGTTACAAGTGTTACAAGTAACGTACAAGTAACATATTATGTCCATTTTGTCTTGTTATTCTTAGATTCACCAGTAAATCATGACAGACAGTTTCTGCTGTTGTCAGGAGCTGCGGGTCAGCTTCATTGATGCACTGATGAATGAGCATCACACAGCACCTCCACACCCTCCCACCTGAGTCTGGCATGGCCACAATGGACACACAGTGGGCAGTGGGGGCTCCTACCACCTGGCACACTGGCCACATACACACAGCAGATGGCTTGCATTGGCCCCTGATGGAGGGCGCAGCTGAGGAATCCTGCGTCTGCGTGTAAAATGTGTGTGCAGCATCAACCAGAAGCTCTTACAATAGGTTTCGGTTATCGACCGGGATCCTCTCTTTTTGTCTCATCTCGTCAGACCACCTATTGAGAATGCACATATGTGTGCAAGTGTGTGGATGTCAGGGTGTGTGCCCTTTAATTGTCACTGCTCAGCAGTGCCTGAAAGTGCAGAAGAGGCTGAGAGAAGTCACCAGAGTTTTGTGTGAATGTGCATCTGATCAATCTGTTTTGCTACACAGACGACAGCGGCTTAGTCACGGCGCTTCAGCAGGCACAGAGACGTAAAAAGTGGAGACAAGAGTGGACGGAGTGAGATGCAGCATGTGAAGCTGGCACATTGCTGACAGATGAACAGAGCAATGAGAAGTCCTGCTAAGCAGCCAGAGATAATGAAACCGTGAAAGGGAATGGAGGCTTTTAATCCTAAATATTAAGTGCAGCGGACGGCCAGTCTGCAGTTGTGTCCTTGACCGCAGCAGTATCCAGATGACCGCTGGAATTAGTTAATCACAACAGTGGACATCACCTCTCTTCATCACCTCCTTCTCTCCTCCACCTCCTGTAGCTTTTCCCTCTATCTGCTTCATCTCCCTATCTCTCTTCCTGTATCTCTCCTATCTATGTCCCATCAAACCTCAACTCATTAGAAAAAGCTTCCCCTGTGAGTATCAGCACAAGTGTGGCCAATGGAGCACAGTGGGACTTCATTAGCGCTTTAAACATGTTGTTTATGCCATCATCTTGTTGCTCTCGACAACCTTGAACATTACAGTCGGTTAAAAATAGACTCTAAGTGTGCATAACGCAGGATATCAAAGCATTTCAAGTCTTGCCAAATGACGAATGAAGAAATGGTTCAGGTAAAATAATGTTACTTAAAGCAGAAGTATTCTTATCCTAATGAAAAAAAGATTTACTTGGTTGTTTATCCTTATCAATGCAGCAATCACTGCCGTAATTTTTGTCAATTCTTTCTTCCGTTTTCTCTTAAAGTGTCAATGAAGAGCACACAAGCAAACGGTCTCCTTGAGGCATATTCATCCACACTACCAATGTTCTCCTTGTTTCTACCCTCTCAGCCTTCCACACCCTCAGGCATGGCTATATAAACAACATCCAACACTTGGGCTCTCCTGAGAAGGTGTAAGGACGCCAACATGTGCCGTCGTTCTATCGCGGTCTTGCATGCACTCCCACTGTGCTGTCTAAACCTAAAAACACACTCGCGTAGAAACAGTACACTCTTTTACCTGAAACACAGGAAGGCATAAACTTACCTAAAGAAACACTGATTCACTGAGTCTTGTGGACAAAACTAATCTGTTATTACAAACTACATATTTGGCAGCTCATCTTCTCTATTTTCTTCATTCGTCTCTTCATTTGTCTCTTTATGACTCAATGTGAATGCGAGGGTGATTGAATGTCAGGTTTCAGATATTACTTCTTCTAAGCAAATGGAATCTTTTCCAAGAATGTGTTGTTTTTTTCTTGTTGTTTTGGGGCATTCTGTCTGAAACACAAGGCAGCCAAAAGAACTGCAGGCTCTTTGGCTCTGATGTTACTCTCACACACATGTGGCCGCACACACACACACATAAAAGCAACGTACCTACAACAACCTACTGTAGCATCGCTTTCCCAGGTGATACTCCACACACATACATCTCAAGCAGAGTGCATAGCAGCAGAGAGGGAAAGACATGTGAGAACAGCTAAATAAATAAAGGGACGGTTGCCAAGCTAAGTGAATGGGTGTCAAATCCGCGGCGCTGAATCTTCGTCGACATTGTATTGTTTGTTGTCTCCTGCTCTCTCCTAAACACAAACACACGCGTGCACACACAAATCCATGCCATCACAAGCGTTCAAATAATTCCGCACACTGTGAGTGACAAACACACAAACACCGCGTGCATACACAAACACGCATTAAAAGCGCACAAACACACGGGCTGATTATACATTCATAATATTGAATGGATGACAGGTCTTGAGCCGAGCGGAGGGAAACAGGGTGAATTCTAATGAGCTGCCATTTAGCCTGAGTGCTCTGTCCTCCATAGACTGAATACACCCACATAACAAACACTTTTGACTAGAAAAAAAAAAAAAAAACACATGAAAAGAATCTCACTCAAAGAAAAAAACAGATTTATCAAGGAAATCAGGAAAAAAAATGAAGTTAAAAGTCCATCCATCACGACTTTATCCTTCTGTCCAATGCTCAATCTATCCACCTGATCTGTCAGAGCTGCACAGCTGACCTGAACAGAAAAGCCATTCACCAGTCATAACCGTTGGATTGATTGAAGGCGAGCTCTTAAAATTAGAGGCGAGACCGTACATGGCATTGAGACACAGCATCGAGACACGTGGCATTGGGATACAGCAGTAACATTTTATGTCAGTAATATTTTATGTCTGACGTGACTTACATGACAATCAATGAGAGAGTAGCCGCAGACTTGCTTTAAATCGCTTGTTAAATGAGCAGGTTTTAAAGAGGCTCTTGAATGTCTTGTACGAAATAGCCTCTTGCAAGAAAAAAATGGTGTTGACTGCATTTAATTTTCGCATGAAAAATGTCTGCAGAGTGCCTTGTGTAAATCCAAAACGATTAAGCTGCAAGTTCGCTGTGTGAGAGCCCCCTGACAGCCACCACTGGCTGAAGAGCTACTCGACATACAAAACTGCAAAAAAAATATAGAAGTTGTATCCTTTTAAACCCTATATGTCCACTAAATGAAAAGCGCCAACAAGCCTGTTTGGCTTACATGCAATTTTTTCCCCCCCAACTACTGTGCTAATGGAAAAAAGTAAACATTCCTACCTTCTTCAGCTTGCCATTACGTGTGCCGACAAACGCGACAGTGTTGCCGCGGTAGTCGTACGCCGCCACCGAAGTCATGCCATCATCCTTGTCAATGAAGAGTGGGATGCCCTCGATGGTGCTGGTTCCACCCAGGGGCTGGTTGAAGTCCTGGCCACAGAAGTTATCATCGATCTGCAGCGGCTGGAGGAAGCAGAAAGAGGAAACACCAATAAGGCCAGATTCTTAAGATGTCAATTTGTACCAGAATAAAAACAGAATGCAAGCCGTGGAGTGTTTCTGCCTTTATTGTGCATTAGGCTGTTGGTTGGTACAAAAAATGCAGATCAGACTGCAGTAAACACAACACAGATTCATTTTCTTCCTTGATCAGTATGAATATTCATATTCAGTTACTCAAGAATGCCACAAAGTGAACTTAATCTTGTGCAATATTTTTCTGATTCAGTACTTCTACAGAAGCCGAGTAATTAAGTTGTCTCTTTTTTGTAGTTTAAAAGCTTATTTTTGTAAAGAGAGAAGACTGACTATGGGAGGAGGAAGAAATTCAGATCAGTCGTCAATCACTGCAACCCATTCACCCTCAGCATGCCCCTCAAAACAAATCCTAAAAGCAGTCAGTCTGTCTAAAAGTTTGCTTGCTTCTTGTTTCCGTTTCCCAGTGGGATTGCAGAGAGGCCTCTAGGTGCACCATCGAACTTTCATTTCATTACCAAACATGTTAAGTAGGCTACTTAAATAATGGCCCATTTATAAACACACTACTGTCCCTCAAGCACAATCCCACCATGCAAAAACCTTTTTACTCTAAAGCGTTCAGTCACGGCGGTGACACGGCTGTAATACTGGTGACCATGTGACAATATCTGGAACATTCCTGTGTCACGAGGGGCCTATCGCCCCGGGCAATCCACTGACCCATATGATGCCTTAACCAGTCACCACACACACACTCTCAGGGTATAATCAATGAAGAGGGGTAAAAGTTCCACAGACAAAGAGTGTTTTGTTAAACTAATATATTTTGCACTTTTGTGCATGTTTTCAGTGTGTGTCGAGTATCAATATGGTTTGATTAATTCTGATATGATTCGTTATCAACAATTCAAGGACTGACAAGAACTTTTATAGTAGTTTTTTCAAGTTTCTCATGCTGGGAAGATTTCACATTTTGTCTGTTTTATATTCCTGGAGCTTTAAAACAACCCCCCCTCTTTTTTTTTTTTTTTTTTAACTGCTTATCAGATGAAAAGAACAACCTCACACTAACTCGGCCTCTGGGGTATTGTGGTGGATCACTTTCATACATGATACACAAAATATTTGTCAAATATTCCAAAACAATAATCATCTTAAGAGTGTGATAGTACAATCATGTTTGTGTTATTTTTAAGTCTGTTTCAGATGCTGTTTTGCCAGTGCTGTCATTGACAGACAACAACAAATGTATGGAGTGTGAAAACACAGATGTGTGTGTGTGTATGTCAGACACAAGGTTTCTGACTGACTGCTGAAGTGTGTTAACCCGAGCCAAAAGACGCGTGTGAGTTGTTACACACACGCACACACACACACACACACACACACACACACACACACACGGGGAGTGTGTAAATGGCGGTGTAATCCAGAGTCTTATCACTACATCATCTGATTGATCCACACAGGAGAAAAGATAACACCCCTCCCTCACTCTCTCTCCTCTCTCCCTCCTGATCTGCCTAAATTGCCTGCAGCTCAGCACACGTCAATAAAACGTTATTCTGCCTTTTTCTACCTTCTCACTCTTTTTTTGGTCTCCTTCCAGCTACAGTAACTGAGCAGACATCAATATCCCTTCCCTCTGTCCATCCATCCCTTCTCCCCTCTTCAGTGAGTAGCTGCTCTGTCCCTCACACACCTCTGTGGACCTACATTATGTTCTCCAAGAGCAGCTAATGCTATCATCTCAAGTCAACAAAGAGCTTGCCCTCTCTTGCTCTCTATTTTTTTCCCCTCTGCGGTCATGTCACATGGTAAAAGAAAAGAACAAAGAGCGAGGACATTTTAATGGAATCCTCTGTATGTACGGGTGTGTGCGTTTAAGAAAGTGAGAGACAGGAACACACAGAGCCATTACCTGAGACAACTTTCTTTTGTAACCGCTAATGGCCAGGGGGCAATTTCTTCCCCTCAGAACAAAGGCGGCTGACAGACAACCCACACCGACAAACACACACGTATGAACCGATAAACCTGTGCACACATACATGAACCAAGACTCACATTAAAGCGAAGCTTTATTTTCTGTGCGAACACACAGTGGTGGCCACAAGCAACCGAGCAATATTCCATCATCTTCATATGACATACAACTACGGGCAACAATTTCAAACCATATAGTCACGTGACAGACATCCATCAGTCTGGATTAGAGTCAGTCCCACACAAACAAACAAATGCGTACACACACACAAGCAATCCCATGACGTCAGAGCCTACAGGGCACAAGTTAAAAGGGTTAATCCATCTTCTGTGGAGGAGACTAACTGTCGAAAACACAGTAGACAGTTGCCCCAAGAGTCCGTTAGGGTTAGCACACACACACAATGCACACACTAACAAACATACACAGCCGCCTATATTGGTCTCTCTGGAGCAGTGGAGGGTAAAGGTGCTATAGCATTCCTGCAGGTCTGGAAGGTTTAAACAGCATAGATCAGCATGGAATAAAAGGCGTTTCCCTTGAGGTCGGAAAGCATTTTAACGGAGCCTACATTCTGATGTGGTTTCTGCAATTTAACACACTAAAAGATTCCCATGTGAGTTCAGAGCTGATATTCAGTATGGAAAGAATATTCCTCTCTGTGGTCTCTGCAGGGTTATTGGCTAGAGACCATATTTAATGCGTTGCAGTGTTTTCAAAGACGCAGAACTTCTCCAGGGATGAAAGAGTTAAGCCAACAACCTTCCACTGACTTTGGCAGCAGGGTCTTACAAATGCAGAAGAGGAGAGTTCTTGTTTTGATTTTCACAGGGTGCATGCGGCGCACGCTGAATGAATTTGTGGATTTGCAGTTCACAGGAACTTGGCCCTTTTTTGCTCAAGACCCCCTCCGAAAAACAAAAAGATTTTCTGTGTGTGTGTGCGCGCGGGTGTGTGTGTGTGTGTGTGTGTATGTGTGTGCGTTGCGCTTCAGGCAGCGATGTGAAAACTGGAGCTCGTGATTTTTACACTATTTTAATCACTTCTAATCCATTATTTTACAAAGAATGTGGCATTTATTAAAAATATGATTAGAAAACTGTATAGAGGGTTGTTGATCATTTTCATTATTTATTATTTAACCAACTTTCTTGTTAAATTTATTTATCAAACAGTCGGTTAAACAACAAAAATCTGCAAAAAAAATAAAAAAATTTAAATGACAATCGCAGGTTCCCAGAGCCCATGGTAACATTTTAAAAATGCCTTGTTTTGTCAACTAAGAGGCCAAAAATCTAAATATATTCAGCTTATCAAAGTAAAAGATGAGGACAAACAGAAAGTACTTTCTTGCAAGATGGTAAAACCACTGAGTCCATTTTTGCAACTTTTGCCTAAAAAAAAATGAATCGCGTGACTGACAACTAAATTTGGCACTAGTTAAATGTTCTTATGATCAATATTTTGAATAATCAGCTAGCCATTTAATGTTTTTTGCATACTCAAACTAAGAACCTCATTGATCTCTGGTTTTGAAGGGGTTAATATATGGGCTAAGAGTAAACATGTGTGTACATGTGAGCTGTCAGCTGATATTCAAGGTCACAGAGAAATATGTGACCTAGATACTGCTGATACAATATATAAAGACTGCAAACACACACACATACACACATAAATCCAAAGTGGTCTCTAGATACAGCCAGAGGTCACGTGTGATGATGGCTAACAGCCACAACTGCAGTGGTTTCCCCTGGGCGGAGCTGCTTCACCCACTTCATGGTGCAAAACGATGAAATATAGTCATTCATATGGCACCAAACACGCGTGTACACACAACTCAGCCCACAATAACACTGACTGATTACAGATGTGCGCTGGTTGGCCTGTGCTGAAGGAAATGGTTGAATAATCCTCCCCCTATGATTGCTATTTCTTTAACGTATTACGTCAGGAAAATATGTGTGGGCACACATTACGCTAACCTCAAGTGGAATTCGTCAATAGTCACCTCCATTCAGAGAAACATATGGAAACAGCAGAATACAATGTGGGCTTATGCACGGGAACATATATAGTGTTGTTGATTGAATACACTGCTGTGAATTACAGCTATTAAGGTGGAAGGAAAACATGCATGGCAAACACAAAACACCCATTCATTTTGCAACATGCAAATAAATTGGGCCGCCCGCTGCATTAACAGGACGCAATGTTTCCTCATGCAAACCTGTTTGTACAGGAAGAATGTTCTATCATGCAGAGCTGGAAAGAATGGTGAAGACAAGGGAGAAAGGGACAGAAGTGGCTGGTATTAATGCTGACAGCATGGTTTCAAGACAAGCTCGCAGTTCATCTGTGTGTGCTTTTGTGTGTTTGTGCATGTGTGTGTGTGTGTGTCAGAGAGAGCAAATAAGATGCTTCTCTCCCCATTAGTCATCAGCTGTCACCTGAGAAACACCCGTTCTTTATATTCTCAAGCATAACATGTACCTAAGTGGTGCGTTTCATTGTTATTGTAGACATGAAATGCATGTGCATAAAATGGCCTACTTCAGTGAGGGTTGGTGCATTTGTGGTTGTATGTGTGTGTGTGTGTGTGTGTGTGTGTGTGTGTGTGTGTGTGTGTGTGTTAAAGAGAGAGAAAGAAAAAGGACGAAGCATAGAAACAAAGAAGGAGAGAAGTGAAAGAGAAGTGCAGGAGAGGCAAAGAAAGTACATGCTATCAACCACAAGAGCTGTTCTTCTGCAGTCTTGTTTTCATAAGGGATGATAAAGACTTTCACATACGCACACAAACACTAGTATACGGGCAGATGCAGGTGCTTTGTATCTGGTGTGTGTGTGTGTGTGTGTGTGTGTGTGTGTGTGTGACTGGCTCGAACCAGAGCAAGGGATTCTGGGAGAGGGCAGCTCATAAATTACCTAGAAATCTCAGCAGGGGCTTTGAACTCATGGAGACATTGCTGGAGTTTCTTCAGGTAGAATAAACACAAGAAGTGCTGCTGAGTGTGAGTGTGTGTGTGTGTGTGTGTGTGTGTGTGTGTGTGTGTGTGTGTGTGTGTGCGTGTATGCCAGCTTGCAACCGTGCGTGGATACGCCAATGTGCTGATTTATAAGGCAGACCAAACAACAACCCAACAACCCAGCATCTGATGGTCTCCATAGCTACACATTTATAATGCAAAGTTTGTCTGCCTGTTAACGTGTGTGTCTCTGTAGTCAAAGTCAGTCGGCATCAATGCCAGGGAAGAATAAAAGTCTCTCTCTTATAGTAATATTTAGCCCGAGGCAAAAAGGAAAGTATGGCAGCCACATAGACACACATAGTCTGCTGACCTCCGATCAGGTCAAACTGAATTACAGGCTTCATGGTGCTTGTGAACTTCCAAATGCTGGAAACACACACAGATATCACAAACACACACACAACTACTGCTCACACATAACAATGTTTAGCTTGTTTTTCCTCATATCATTGTCATGCTGGGTTCTTACAATATGATGTATAGTATAAAAAACACGGAGTTAAATAATTACCTACACGTGATGTTTGAAAATGTACATGTTTTCTTCCAATAATCTGGTTTTTGACTTTAAGTACACCAATAAACTACACATGGGTGAGTCACATACATACATAGATATAGTATGCATACTGGAGGAACATTCACTGGTTACTGTGACAGATTTTCAATTCCCTAAACTGTCTGATGTGTGGCAGCTATTTTGGTTTCGTTATTTTCTTTCAGCTCGCATAAAAAAAAAAGCAATTCATCTTTCAGTGGATGGAATTATTCATCTCATGATGCCTTCAGGCCTCATTAGTAACTGTACAGCCACCAAACACACAGTGAAGTTGCATTATTATTATTATTATTATTACTTCTTTATCAAACTACTCGATTCAAACTTTAAAGACAGTGAGTTTTGCATTATTCTTTCAGTTATTTAACTTAACTTCAAAATATTACATGTTCAGTGTTCTGTTCCAGTAACCACCCCTCAATCCCAAAGTTTAACTTTTTATAACAACAAAACTGAACATCATGTGCTGAAAACATATCGTACGTAAGGATCGAGTGATATGAATATCTGATCTAATAATCTGCCAAATCGACAAAAACAAACTGAAATGATAACACACACACACACACACACACATACACAACCCTTTATAATCACTGCTTTTTTGAAATAAGATGTAAAATTCTCATGAGGCTGTGACGCCACTGGATCCATGACGTCAGTGTTTTTGGACTGGTTTTGTCTCAAATGTGCAATCCAAAAAAAAGATATACAATTATTATGATGAGGGGAAAAGGGTCTGTTATCCTACATAAATCTTTCTATGGCTGATAATTTAAAACACCAGACTAAGTTAAAAGAATGACTTTTACAGACTGGAGTGCAGAAGGGAAAAAAAATAACTGTCTGAGGAAGAAATCAATGTTTTTCCCCCCAACTGTTTACCATCTATAAATTGTCTCCTTTTGAATCGCTAAAGCTGTTTTCTAGAATATGTTACTTGATCCTCGCTGATCAATAATTTAGTAAAAGAGATGATTGCACCAATTCCATATTCATAGGCTGCTGGATAGTAATTTCTATGTTGAGTGCACTCCAGGCAGACAGTGAGACCTCAAGGAGTTGGCACCTATTCAGAGAACTGCTTCCAAAAGCTGTCACCACATGTTTAGACCGGAATCCAAGTGAATGGGAGAGACAGAGGAGAAATAATGCATACTGTGTGCAGAGTATGTACAGAGAACAAACCCGCCCGTAAATGCACACAAAGAAGCACGCAGCCACTTGAAAATGACTCTTAGCTGATGTGAGCTCACGGGCGGATCGAAACAAGAGGGGCGCTTGTGATCAGGAGGTTCAAACGTGTACAACGGCCGGGAGGTGCGGGTGAGGAGGGTGAACGGATAACACACTTCTGCCCTCCATCATCAACCAACACAGGTGCCCTTAAGCAAAGTACTTAACCTCTGATTGCTGTGATGGAGCTGCTCAGTGACCAGCGGGTGGAACACCGGGTCAGCGTTTTAGAGTTCGATCAGCTTAAGATACTTTAACTGTATGCAGGAAATATTAGAGGCAGTAAAGATGAGGTCTGAATTAATGTGACCGCATGTGATTCGGCTGATTTCATAATGATGTGTGTGTGCACAAAATACAAACAACAACGAGCGCGCGCAAGACATTAGCGCTGACTGCAGACATTCAGCTTAACTAACCGGGACGCTGCAGCTGGAAACAGATGTGAGCGTTTAAAAAAGAAACTCTAAGCCGACGAACACACCCAGACTATCGGCATGTTCAACACAAGCGCAGCCCCCTTCCACACGTTTCCTGATTACTCCTGATAATGATGCATGCAACGCACCACCCACACACAGTACCGATCAATACATAATTACGCTGACAATTAGTATCATTAGAGCGGTACTAGAGATGGGGATTTGTTGAGCTAAACGCTCCTCAGAGGGAGAGAGAGGGAGAGAAAGGTCAGGGGAAAAAAAGAGAAGCGAATTAAGCAGCTCACACGCAAAGTCTGCATGGGGTCTTTTCCAAAGGTTTTCAATTGTTCTTTAATAATGGACTCAGAGCAGCATTTGAGTGTGCGAGACACTCAAATGTTCACAGTGACGCAAATCAAGAGTCTTAAAAACGAGCACTTTCCCCTACGTTAAATCAAACTCTGTATTAAATCGCCAAATATTAACAGAAACATGACTCATTAGCACAGATAACTTTAAAGACAACCCGTCCAATCTGCAACTCTAGCTCAGCTCATTTAGACTGTCAATTAACTCCGTTCATCAACTCTGGCTCAATTAATCAGGTCTAATTACTTAAACACATTTGCCGGCACATCCTTTCGAATTAGGTCCGCAGAAATAGGACTGTGTTTTACAAAGACCACAAGCGAGTTACATTCATTAGATGATATTCATAATGATAGATTTAATAAGGTTAGGAGCCGGGCTCAGAGTCAATTCCACTTTGTCTTGTCTGTAACACCATAATGAAAATCTGCTTGGTTTACTTAATGTGGGCTCATGAGGAGCATTTGTTGGAAGATGATGCTGTGAGAGCCAAGAGCAGGAGAAGGATTCAATATTCCATTTTTGGGTTTTTTATCAAAGAAAGTCCCACATAAAAATCAAAGGTTTCCAGATATTAAAGTAGAAACTAAAATCTAAGGGCACTGCAGCATCTCAGGAAAACAGAGAACTCCACGTTCGCTCTGCTGAATTACTTTTAGCGCTTCAGTATAACATTCTCCTATAGTGTATTCTTATCAGCCACAGGTAAAGGGATCAAGTACAACATTTGCATCTCCTACACTGGTGTAATCAGTCTCTCGTTGCAGCTCGCCACAGGATGGTGCTTTCTCTAATAATCACGGTTCTCTCAGCAGCCACACTGAACAGACACACAAACAACTTCGCTGTTAGCTGATGACCTACAGCTTCGGCAGCAGAAGTAATAGTTTGTTTGTAGTAAACATAGGAATGCACATTAACAGCCCAAATGCATGAAACATTAAATAAATAAATAAAAACGTATAAAACCTGAAAATGACTGCATTTTTTAGGGAATGTTGCGACATTATCAATGCTGCTTCACAAGGAGTATCCTGTAAACACTGTAAAGAAAGCAGTGAGTAACTAACAAGCTACAAAACATCTAAGTAACTCTGATAAATGAGTGATCTCTTCCATGCTGATGTCAGGTTCAGCATTGAATCTCAAACTGCTGATCAGATAACAGCTGGCCGATGTGGCCTCAAAAAATGAATACTTGAGTCTTTTTGGCTATGATTGATTCTCTGACTGATTGATGTATTGGCTTGTGACAAAGTTCAAAACCTTCCCATCCATCAGGGGATCAAGAGAAAGCAGTTTGACATTTTGAATAGTTCTTTGGGTCAAACATAAACCTCATGTAGGGCCAAGTGTCAATATCTCTATTTATCAACACAATTCTGATGCACATAGCACTGCTACCATGATGTGAGCCCATATTGCAATTATTCAGGCCACGAATGGTAATCTTTGCAAGCAATCCATAGATTTTAAGGATGTAAATGTATCCCGATTGCCGCCTATTTGAACTGTATCTGTCACTAAATACAGTTTCTCGTGTTTTGTATTCTAAATACGTAACCCAGTTGCTCTCCAACACTGACAGCTGGTTTGTCTGAAACACAATAGTTTACCTGGACTGAACTCCATATACGTGCAGCGCTAGTGAATTAGAAAGCGCCTTGAGCAGCTCCAATACAAACTATGGAGACTGTCGCAGGATGTCTTTGCCAAGGACTGTTGTGCAGAGCGCTAAACAGATTCAGATGGAGTTTTTTTAGAAGTTCATCCGCTGCCTCGATGTGAAATTCCACAACTTTTCTTTGACTTTCTTTTCTTTTTTTTAAGTTTTCCTATAACTAAAAAAGAACTAGCCATAAAAGGTTGTAGCTCACTAGTTTTATGTTTTCTTACTGTGGAGAAAAACCAGCTGGAGATCACCATTTAATAAGATAAATTTAGCGAGTCATAAAACATATTCTGCAAAGTGACCCCTGAGCAAAGAGATTCCCTGACTTTCTCTACCTGGAGTACGCCTCTATGAATTTGGCGATATTTCACAAACGCGCACACGTAAATGAGTTTTTGTGCTCCTGAGTCCTCATTATTTTAACTGGTGGACGTGCACACCCTGTCAGACGCACACGCAGACACACACAGAGTCGACATGACAGAGAGGCGTGCTGCTAAAGAGGACAGAGCAGCGGCCAGGTGACGGACACCGATATTATTTGTGCAGCAGCCAGCGTTCAATCACGCGCCGCTCTCCTCCCTCTATTTCCCTCCCCTCTTTCTGTCATCCACCCTTTTCTCAAGCTGTTCTTGGCAGTGGTGGTGAAAAGATTTCTGGGGCTATCACTCTTCCTCTCGCCCTCCTCTTCTCTCCGTCGGTGAATCACTGCCTCTCCTTCGAGCACACACTGGCTGCAAAAGGCTTGCTGCTCTCTCCTTGGCTGTTTTTTTTTTTTTTTTTTTTCGTCCTCTCTTTCCATCCCTGTATAGCATTTTCTTTTTCTAAGTCTGTTTACTTCTTTCTCATGTCATGCCTCTCTGATTTTCCCGTCTTTCTCACCAGGGTTATGTTTAGACTGGCAAGTCACACTTCTCCTATCTACACAGATTGGAATATGAATGCTTTGCCAAGTCACCCAGAAAAGAAATTGCACAGGAAAACTGCAACAAATCCGATTTAAAATACATTTAAAAAGGTGGAATATGATGCAAATCAACTTCTAGACATGATCCAGTCAAATCCCAACTTTAACCATCATCCCTAAAAACACAAGAGAACACCGACATCCCATCTAAAGAACGGTTAGTCAGTCATGACTGCAGCACAAAGCGTGGCTCCACATCAGACTCCTCAGCACTGTTTGAAATTATCATGGTGCAAATGCTAAAAGGGCATCTCTCCATCCTTCATCGAGCCTGCAGCTTGCCATTTTGGTTTTGTTTTTCAAAATGCAGCATCAATAGGTGTAAAGATGAATGCCCTACATTGCAGCTGCTTCTAAAGTGACCTGAGCAGGCAGATTAAAGACGCCTGAACACATGATTTAAACCTGATCACCTGCAAATAACAGTGTGAACAAAAGAGTGCTAAGGCTTAGATTCAGAAGAGAATCGCACATTTTTTTCTGCCTTCTGGACACTTTTTGTCTTTTCTTTATCAATCCCTTCTCTTTCCCTTCAAGCCTCTTCCTTGGCTTGCTTTGTTATTTTCGTTTCTTTCTCATCTCGTCAACACCATCCTTCAAATTCCCGTACTCTCTCCTGCATGCTGCTTTGGCAAATAACTCTTCCTCTGGTTCTGACTCTCTTTTGTTCTTTCATTTTTGTATCCACCCACGTCCTGCACCTTTCTTTCCCTTTCTCTCTCCCGCCGCTCTCTCTGGTTCTGGCTGCCTCTCTCGCGTTTACTACCTGGAACTCGTTCCTCCCTTCTTGCGCTCACCTCTCTGCTGTACCTCCCTTCTGTTTCCCCAACACTTCTCGCTACACTCTTTATCTTCTCTATTTTTGCAGTCATCTCCCTCCCTCTCAACCCTAACTTAGCAACTCTCTGCCTCTCGTCCTGTGGAAATGGCTTGTATTGATCCACTCGCAAACTGGGGAGAAGGTCAGGGGTTCACTAATAAAGCTCAGGGACAAAACAGAGACACACAAACAGCACAACATCGCACTTACACACAGCAGACAAATATAGCCAGGTAGCAGCACTGAGGTGCTAAATGCTGTGTGTGTGTGCGTGCGTGTGTGCGTGTGTGTGTGTGTTTGTGTGTGTGTGTAGGTGTGTGTGTGTGTGCGTGTGCGTGTGCGTGTGCGTGCGCGGGCGCATCTGCTTTGTCCAGGACAAATATGTTTTATCAGAGAGCTGCTTCTAATACGCCCAAACATTTGTGTTTACAGAAAACAGCCACCGTCTCACTGTGCCTGTAAACATATCATCCTAATGATGGCCAGAGGCAAGAAAATATGATCCAGCACAAATCTGAACTTCACACAGGGAGCTGACAGAGCGGCCGGTCATCCATTATGGCTGTGTGGCTAACAGCTGTCCAGGCCTACGCAGCTCCCCCCCCCCAAGCACCACCTACCATGCCCTGCCCTGCCCTCTCCACCCTTCTATGGCAGGGTCAACCTCGACGTATTCACCCTCCACCCCCACATCACAGATTGTTTCTCACACCGCTGCATCTGCATTCCTAAAGTAGCTGAGAAGGTCTGGGTGTGGCTCAATGCCAAAGTATTAAAGGTTAGAGATCTGTGGAGTAACAGATTGCAACTTTATGTGCCTAGCTCACCTGCAGAAATGAAGGGGGGGAATGACTCATAGGCTGGTTGTGTATGTTTGGACTTTATTTATAGTCCAACTGCTACCAAGAGTCAAGGAATGGAACCTTCAGCTGGCTGGTGCAACCACAAAAATACAGAGAATGTCTTTCTTTCATCAAAACATACACCACAGACATTTAGTCACACTTGTTGGATCGCTGGCAATGCTTGGATTTTGATGAATAGAGAAACCTGACCAAAAAAATTCATAAAATCAGTCACTGTCGCTATGAAAAAGTGTTAAACACACTGCTGTTTTTTATTTTATTTTAGCTATCAGCAATACTATTCTTTACAACTATATATTGCAGCTGTGTAGGACACAATTAAAGCAAACCTGCAAAACTATGAAGTGCAGTACTATAAGACATCATTCTCATAGGTTTACAAGTCACTTTTATTTCCATTGTTTAATATTCTGTCTATTATTTTCTCGGTTAGTCGAATGGTTACTTGGTGTAATACAGAATATCACAAATTAGTGAAATATGGTGATTAGTGTTTCCCAAAGCCCGAGATAATGTCTTCTTTTGTGCACAATCCAAAAAATATTCAGGTTACTGTCATAGAGGAAATAAAATGGGGGAAAAAATCAAATGTATGAAGTTGGAATCATAAAATTTTAACTTGTTTTAAAAAAAAAAGTCACTGAAACTGACAAATCAATTGTAAAGCAGTTGAGGGCTATTTTAGTCATTGACAGCAAATTGGCTGTTTGATTAATCGTTGCTTCTCTACTTACACTGCTGCTTGGGAAGAGGACGTTAATGTTAAGGCACATATGGTGAATGATCTGAGATATTTAGATTGTTCCGTTTGATTCCGTTCTTTCTGTGTTCCTCTGTGCTTGTTATGTTTACTTATTTTGCACAGCACAAGCTCCCGCGCTGAAAAATGATACCAGCTTTGAGATCCCTCGGGCCACTGGCTGAGGGTAAGGTCAGTGGTAGGCAGTTGACATTAGGTCAGTGCTTAGAGGCAACATAGCAGACATTATTAACCTGAGGCCGACCTCTCAGGCTTTGCTGCTGTCACAGGGTCAGCCAATCAGCTTGGCTGTGAGGCTATTACATTATCATTATTGACAGCTTATACGGGATGATCATTTTTGAGATGATGTATGAGGGATGATAAATTATTGGTGGACGCATTCTTTGCCAAAACTCCAGTAACCATGGTAACAGAACCGGGACTACGGGACGGGAAGCAGAGAGGAGGGACAGAGTGAGGCATTTGAGGAATGAAAAAACATAAATTTACTGCTGAAGCATGTGTGGATGGATGGAAGAATCAGTGACACGACGGTAAACGTGAACGCTGTTGCAGTCAATAAAAAATGTTGCACATGAACAAAGCTCACAATGAAAACGAAAGACAAAACTTTCAAAATGACATCAGCACCGTCGTGTCATTCAGGAGCAAATGCGTAGGTGCGTCTGATTAAATTAATAACAGCTGCAATCCATTGAGCGAGAGCTGTGGCACTGTGCATGCCGGCTCACTAGCATGATTTATTAGGACGTTTAAATGAAAGCCATCATTAACGTTATTAGATCCACCTGCTCTGTTCCTGCTGTAACAAGTAAAACAGTCTTGGTAAGGCTGCGTTAGATAGCATGCAAACCTAGCAGGTCTAGTTTGGAGTCTTATCAAAAGCCAACACAATGTACAGCAGTTCATACTCTGTTGGGGTTGGTAAATCCATCCATTGGGAGTTATCATGACAACATATCAGCACAATGTAACAAAGCTATCTACCTTGCACATATGCCTGCAAACATAGCATTTGACTAGGCACTGCAGCAAGTTACCAGATGTCCTGCAATGCATAAAAGGTAGGGTTGAGCTCTTTGCAGCACCAATAGCTCATGCTGCACCAGTGCAAAGGTCTAATTGAAATAAATGAGATAGCCTGCTTTTTGGCCTCAGAGCTATTGTCAGTGTGATGGGCCTTGAGAATGAAAAGAACAGTAAAGAATGAAGACAGCCACTGGACAGGAAAAAGACTACAAAAAAAAGTGGCAAAAGAGAGGAAGAGATAAAAGTGGACCTGGCTCGGGCATTCGTATCACTTATACCGCCACAAAAACACACCTGCGCACTCAAGCTAATGAAGACTTACAAAGAGAAAGCGTGCTGTTCTTACCAACTATCCCACTCCATTAGACGCAACACAGGGTGAACGGTTCCTTCATGAGTGTGTGTGTGGAAAAGACACCTGCCGCTAAAATGGTGTGCACTGACATTTAAAGAAAAAGCTTTAAAACGGGGCCTTTAATTAAGCTATCTTGAGAGAGAGCAAGATGGAGGGGACGGATGGGTGCTTTTAAAGACCACATAGGATGGAAGATGTGGCCGCTGAGACAGGTGGAGGGGGGTACGCTAAACATAGGAGATTCAGGCAAATGTGGCTCCAAGAGAGTGGATGAGCAGTGGGGAGATGCAGAGAGAAGAAAGAGGAGAGAAGGTCAGAGGAAATAAACGATGTCACCAAGTATATGTGTCCAAGATGAAGAAAACTAGACTGCGCGTTGAGCTGTAGTGCTTTGAGGCCACTGATGAGAGTCCATGTGTGTGTCTTCTGTAATGCATGCAGGGCCACGCGCTGCGGATCAGTTAGTAAAAACCAAGTCTAACTCGTGCTATCCCTCAGGATCTCCCACTGCAGTGCACTGAACCATGCTGCGTGTACATGTGTGCGTGTGCGAGTGCTCCTCCTGAGTGACATTTCACAAATCCAGGGGACTGGGCTAATGATGTCCCCTGTCTAACTAAATCAAAGCACCAAGAGGTTGTGGGAAGAGAGAAAATGTGTGGAAAAAAAAGTGAAAGAGAGAAAACATGACAAAGAAATTAGACCTTTTCATGTTTTATGTTATTAATCACTGCAGGTTTGTAGAGGTGGGTGGTCTTTATCTATAAATGTAGCACGGATAAGCTGCGATCCTACTAGCAGGAATGCCACAGTGGGAAGAAAAATGTTACGTAATGAAGTAGAAGCAGCTTCACAGACACAAACGTACATGCATTAGGATTTGTTTTTAATAATTAAATGCCTACTGTTTTGGGTTTAACAATATCTTCAGTAACAATATCTTGAGCAAAGGTTTATTCAGGTGAGCAGTGCATGTTTGCTAAAGGCAGTGATGCTATACTTTGTAATTACACTGGTTCCTAAAGGCTACTAATGCTAATGCACTCTGCATCACAGTTTACTAAGGCTGTACAGACAAAACGATAATCACAATTATAATATATACAGATTTTAGGAAGTTGACATCATAATTATTTACCACAATTATTCATCGGTTTTAGGGACAAAACATTTCATTATGCATCTGAATAAACAGAGCACTGCTTTCACCTCTATGTTGTGGTACAGTCCTGCTGATTAGGCTTTCAGTAAGGACGCTTTTCTATCACTAAATCTATCAGCTATTTCACTGATTAATCAACTCACCTAAACAAATAAATTTCCTCAAAAAAATGCAAAGTGACCACTTTTGTAGCTTAGTACAAAAGGCAAACAAAGCTTTACATGCTATTAAAAAAACTTTAGGGTTAAACTGAAAGCTCAATATGATAAAAAAAAATAATTAAAAAAAAAACAAAACAGGGCTCAGCTTTAAGTCAGCTAAAGGGGCTTCTTTTCTCCCTGTTGTGCAATTGTTCTTTGACTTTGTTTGTAGGTTCGAATTCTAATAAAATATAGCTGAATTCACAGCAGAGCTGTTGTCTTTAACTCATGTGTATGGAGTCTGTCAGACACTGGAGCAGTTGTAAAATCAGGAATATAGCAGTGCAGAGCTACAGCTTAGAAGTGACTGCTAGTTAACATGCAGTCTTAATGAGCCACGTTTCAGACAATGTTTAATACTCGTGCCATTGTCTGACAACAGAAATAGAAACATATGTAAATGAGAACAGGTTTAATGGGAATTTGGCTGTATTAAAATACAGTATAACTGAGCAGGGATAGCAGGCAAGAAGCAAATAGATGTAAAGCGCCTCTGTGCCAAATAGTGCCTGTGTGTTTTCTCTTCAGGTGCACTGTGCTAGCAACGCGACCAAAACTTGGTACAGCGTACAAACCACCCTTTGTTGTGATAATTTAAAGTTCTCCCATGACTTTCAAAGCCTTGGGTCTTCTGAAACTTTTGCACTGAATCAAATCAGACTCTGCTGCATATGCCATTAGCTGAAACCGCAGCTGACCAATGACTGGAGCCAAAAATGACAGACGTGATGACAGCAACTATGCAGTGATGCTGTAGAAAAAATTGTTAAAATGAATTTAAGAAATGTATTTTATTTTTATTGAAAACACACAGCAATTAATAATGTTGATGTTGGTGCATTTTCTTTCTTTCTTTTTTCTATTTTATTAGACAGTGGAGAGGAACACAGGAGAGGAGGGAGAAGAGTGGGGGAAGGACCTGCAGCAAATGGCCATGGGTCAGATTCAAACCTATGGACACTGCAGCAGGGACTATAGCCCTCTTCATAGGTCGCCCGCACAACCAGTTGAGCCTCCTAGGCGCCCAACTGCTAATGCACAAATCTTTAACTTTAAACTAGGACTTAAAAAAGGTCCTTTATCACTCGATTTTAGTGCATCTCCACAAGGCAAAACATAGATTAAACTGTACCCAAAACACCTGACATCTGCTTATCAACAGACTCAACAATTTATTCACGCTCCGTAAAGACCTCACAACTAGCCAACTGAGCACAGAGAAGCCTCTAGTCACTCCCCTCAGGTACTGCAGTAGACGCAACTCAGACAGGTGAATGACCAAAAATTACTTTGACCGGACGGAAATAAGGTGTTCTCAGGAAAGACTGACCCAGTGTTAAACCTAGTTATGTTTTCCTACATTTGCAGTCCTTTATAAGTTTTCTATGAGTGGGGCACACATTTTCAGCATCAAGTCTATCATGTATATTTAATCGTGGGAGGCCAAAATTAGGATTGTGATTAACATCAGATTGTACCTGCAGCTCTACAGTTTACACTGAAAACATATTGTGTGCACCTTAACTGATAGGTACATTGTATTAAAAAGAAAAAGCATATGGTCAACAGAACTAAAAAAAACATAGAAGAAACAGAGAAATGTTTGAGCTTACCGAGTTGATGCAGGCGAGCTCCTTGTTGAGCAGCCAGGGTAAGGAGAGCTTCCCATCTCCCCTGTAGCAGGACTGAATCCTTTCTTTGATCTTCTCCTTTATCTTTCTCAGGGTAAACAGGCACAATGCTGACTCTTTGGGTGGTTTGGCCCGATTCTTCTGACCCTGAGAGAACACTGTGAAGAGGATGTCTTCATTCTCAGAGATCCCCAGAGAGTTGGCTAGCTGCCGACCTGGTCGGGCCAAGAAGGCGTCCTGTACCAGACGGTACTCTACTCCATCTTTAGTGCACCCAATGGGGAACTCAACGTAGGAGTAAAACTTTGGGTCGTCCACACAGAGTCGCACAATTTTGGATGTGAAGAACTGCTCCCCACTGGCATCAGGCGAAGTCAGCTGAGTATCCAGCTGCATTGTCAGATAATAGACAAACTGCTCGCTGCTGAAGCTGTAAACATAATAGATGTCGAAAGCAGGGAACTTGGACAGAGTGTCTGAGGGGATCTTCAGCTGAGAGGAGACAAACTCATCCTGATAGACAAAGCTGAACATGTCAGCATTTTCTTCATTCTCCATCAGTTTGCGGCTGGACAAGGTGGGGAAGTATTCAGACTTGCCATCAATGGGGGTTCCAATGAACAGCTTACTGGTAGGACTTTGAGTGGAGCTTATGATGACTCCTGACATGGTACCTGACTCTGCCACACTGGAGAGGTAGTGCTCCTTGCGGTGATGGGGCTCACCAAGCTTAAAGAGGTCATCCAGTCGCAGGAACTGGCAGATGCCTTGTGAGGTGCTGCCACAGGCAATGAGGCGGTTCTGTGCGTAGTCTATAAGAAGAAGCTTGTTCACATTAGGAGTCTGGGCCAGGTCATGAGGACAGGACTGGACACTGGGCGGAGGATAGCACTTCTCATTGTCCACCACTGGGCCAGTCATGTGGCTGCGCAGTTTGGTCAGGTTGCTAGACAGCTTGAAAATCCAGTTGACAGCTCCCACGTACACTTCTCCAGTTTTGTTGTGGATGGCCAGATGTGTGAGCCAACACTCAGTGGGGGCGAATCGTTTGAAGGGTGGGGGTTGGCCTCCGGAGAAGGATGAGCTCATGATGAGTAAAATCCCCAATAGGAGAAACGAGTTTCCCCGGCCAGGGGAAGTCGCTGACCGAGCTAGGGGACACATATCTGGGCTGTCCAGAGGCAAGGCTTAGGGGGATGGGGAAGGAGACAGAGAGGAAGAGGAAGAGGAGGAGGAGGAGGAGTACAAGCTCTGACCAAGTCCCAAGTCAGGATTTTTTTCTTTTGTGTTCTACTGTCAAGGAATTAAGGAGGACAGTTTGAGGGAGAGAGAGAGAGGGAGGGATCAAGGATGGGAAACAAAACTCCTATTGATCCACTGTCCTGTTCTCAGCGTTGTGAGCAGTCATCGGGAACATCATCTACAGAGGCACGAGGTGGGAGCCCTGCAAGGTAAAAAGAAAAAACACGTTGAGTGTCCAAGGAACATTTCCTATTGATTATTCATCAAAGAGGCACAGCCAAAATTAGAAAAAAATTCAAGCTGACATTTGCCCCAGTGATAAATAAATAATATCAAATCTAGTCTGGAAGGCAAATGTGTCGCCATTTAATTATCAGTGAAGATGCAGGGGAGGCATGGGCCGATTATTAAAGGCTCTGGACTCATAATGCGAGTCTGGGAATGAGTTATAGACTCACAACATTGAACTCTTTAATATTTCATAACTTTCAACGTTGCCATGGTGGCTTTGGAGGAGGTGTGTTCTTGAGAAAGTGCCAGTGGGCACTGTTACATTGACAGCTAGCAATTTATAGCCAGGTCTGCTTGAAGGCTTTCCTGTCATGCTTTGAACAGTATCAACACACTATGCAGTCACCCCTTATTGTAATTACTCCTGCAGTTCTGGCAATTTAAAACAGGCACTGGGCTCCGGTGGCAGCACAGCAGGCAGCCCAGCACTCTGCATTCCCTCCAGAAGCTATGATCACAATATAAACCACACATATAGCAGGGACAAATATATAACCTCAGCAAAAAGATTGTTTTTTTCTTAACCTTTATTTAACCAGGAAAAGGCTCATTCAGATTAAAAAATCTCCCTTTCAAGTGTCCTGGCCAAGACAGGCAGCAAATCTTGGCTGTGATGTGCACATCCTGAACATACAGCACAATTCTAGTTAAGTATCTCATACAACACACTTCCGGAGCCAATATCCTCTTCCCTCAGGCCTCAATTACAGTCAGCACACTCAAAACCTGCTTGTTTTCTGCGACTCAGTCACCTACATGTCATTACAGCCATTTTCAGACACAATTGTGGCGCATCATAAAAGGTGGCTTCATCGCTCGTTGGAAACAGAGCCCTGCCACAGCGTGGTGCGGGTCCTAGTGCGTTGTTTTTTTTTTTTTTGTTATGTTTTTGTGCAAAAGCATTTGCACACAACACAACATCAGCTGGAAAATCTCAAGTACAAATACTATATAATACATCTTTTAACATGGATGGCTTAATTATTGGGTGTATTTGACACTACTATCAAGACATTGCGTAAAATAACTGTTGCCCGTAAGGTTTTAAATTAGATTCTTTAGCATTTTGGCATGTAAAAACATAAAACTTAAAACATGTACCTGTTTATTCATGAATGAATCATCTTGTCACCAGTACCCGTGGCAACCTGCCTACACCAACGTAGCCCACGTTTTTTTATATTTTTCCTTTACACTGAGCTATTTTCAGTCTGAACACTTCCCACATTTCGACGCGACCGACTCTGCTTCATTCCTCACTGCCATCCCTGTCGCCTCATACCCGTTAATTCTGAAAAATGAAGAGCGGGGGGCTTGGCAAATACACATTTACTTAGGTCTGCTTTCATTTATGAGCTTTTCAACAAATACACCAATATATTTCACACGGCACACAATTTACCCCGCAGCAGCTACCCCCCCTGTCGCAGGCAACAGAGGTGGTATGTTTAGGGACGGGAGTGAGATCATTTTATAGGGATGGAAATTTTACAGGTAAAGGACAAGGAGGAAGAGAGGAGGAGGCGTCGAAATATATGCTCCTTTAGGCGTCCTACGATGACAATACGGTGACGGCAAGTAGCAGGGTTTGCTGGGGCGCTTGCTGCTACTTGACAGGCCAATCATGTTCCCGCAATACCAGGACATTAGTTCTCCTGTAAATGCTGGTTATGCAAAACAGGACGCAACTCTCCCAGGGACCCCACACTTCAATTTCACCTTGACTATCAAAGTGTCTGTGCGACGGTTGTTTTATGACCATACCAAATCAGAAAAGATGAGAGACACTACAGAGAGATGAGGAACGTAGGAAGATGGGGGGAAAGGGGGATGAGAGAGGCAAAAAACATGAAATAGATGAAAATCAAAGACGAGAGAGTGAGGTGATGGGATGAGTTTTCTCTTTCTATTTCTCCTTATCTCAGCTTCCACCTCCTGTTCTCCTTCTGGTGAGCCACTCAGGAGCAGGGCTATCTGTCTATCAATCACTAAGCATACAAGTCAGGAAGTGCAGTCTGTTTGCCAAGAACAGAGGGATTAATGTGAGTTTGTTTCAAAACCTATTTCTTTTTTTCTTCTCTCTAGCTTTGCTTGTGAAAGGCAGGTATGCGCGAGTGAAAGCGTGTGCAAACCTTCCAAGGTGAAACAAACAAAAAAAAAAAAAGCACTTTGCAAGTACTGAAAGAATTAAACACCTCAGTAAGAGTACTCATTGAATTGCTCATCAATTTTAGTCACTGCTGCTGCAAACAGTGTGAGAGAGAGGAGAGAACGGGAGCGAAAGCGAGCAGGAGAGAAGAGAAATAGTAGCGGCGATGTTCGTGGAATAGCAAACCATAGCTCAACTGACACAAAGCTAGCCAGGTTCAGGGAGAGGTGGTGTCTTCCAATTTTCTACAAATGAAAGGTCGGGAGAAGACAAACGTAGAGGAAGGAGGAAAAATAGGGAGAGAAAGAAGAAAGGAGCAGGACAAAAGTGGGAGAAAGTAGGAGGCAGACAGAAGCAGACACTGCGTGGATAGAAAGACACAGAGAGAGATGAGCAGAAGGGTGAGTGAGGAGCAGCAGGAGCCAAACAAAAGGCTGCACTTCCGCTGCATTTTAATCAGGGCTCTACCTTCACTTGAATCAAACACCAGGGGAGCTTCTGTGGATCGAGGCACCTCGGCGAGGAAACTGCAGAGAGCAGGGCCTGAGCCGCAGTTATCAGATATACCCCCACTTTCCACTCTGTGAGATTAAAACGACTCGACGCGGATCGCGGCCTCTTCGACATAAGCAGCCGCAATAAAGTGACGAGCCAGCCTATAAAAAAACTAATTTCTTGCTCAACGATACAGTCGCGCTGCGATGAGAGCAGATGTCAATTTAAAGCGTGGCAGCGCGTAGGGAGGCCGGCTGCCTCATTTTCCTTTGTCATTTCCAAGTGAGGCAAAGACACAATGAGGCAGAGGGAGCAAGCGAGCAAATGAGAGAGCCTGATAAAGAATGAGAGAGAACCTGAAAAAAAAAAAAATCGTCCCTGCAGTAATTCCTCTTCATTTAGGCCAGCCACAGCTTGATGTAAGAGAGTGTGAATCGCACAACAAATTGCATCTGGGGGTCTGTGGCTGCTTGTTATCTATCTGGGCAATAAGACAATGACATCACGAAACACGCTAACAAACAAAGGTTAGTGAAAAGACAAAGTGGAGTTATCCAGCTCGGTATTATAAAGTTAAAGACTTGGAGGGGATGAAACAGGACGGATAAAAGAATCACACTGATAATGTCTTCACAAATAGCTCCCTCACCTTCACTACCCTTATTTCCATCTCCTGTCACAGCAGACACGCCCAACTGTTGAGGATGTAGTTATTCACTCAGCTTCTTTTTTCTCAGATTTCCCCATTTTCTCTACCCACCCTTATCCCTTCAAACCCTCTTCAATTTCAATTTCCTCCAGAGCTAAACCGAAATGGTGGGAAGAGCGCAGGAAGAAGGTTGCGAGCCATATCTGGCACCATCAAGGAAAAACATGTCAATCATTTTGGGCCGGAGCGTGTCTGTGGCTTTGGGAATGGGCAGTCACCGTATCGGGGGAGCCGAGGCCGTTATCACATCAGGGGAAAGCATTAGAGACGGCGGGCTGTAAGGGGCCGAGTTGATTGGATTTGATATCGCCACGTTCTATCAATTGACAGGACTGTACTGCGTCCCTATGGGCACTGAGAATTGGAATGAGGGGTTAAAAGGGAGGCAGGACACATAACAGAAAGGAGAAGGCTTAGAAAGGAGGGGTCCTTCCACTTCCACTACTTTACTTAATTTTGTTTATGTGGTTTCAAGATAGTTGGTGGAGTGTTTTGATGTATGCTGTAGGAAAATTCCAGAGGCTGGTGACGTGATGAGCTGTTGGTGACTCTTGAGAACTGAGCTGGATAACTCCCTCTCTCACCCTCTTCTCCAAAGCAGCTAAACCTGTCCGTTCAGATAATGGTCGCTGCACAGAGCGTAAAGCTGTGCTGATTTATTGCCAGTGGCATATCAATTACAGCACTCGACACTGGAGGGGAGAAAGAGGAGGAGAAGGTGGCGGGAGAGGGATGATGATGAGAAAGGAAGAAGAGCAGCACTCAGACAAATTCTCTGCCCTCTGCGTTGCATCACAACATGTGGGTCACATCTGGGACAAGAGGTGGAACTGAGGAATGAAGGAAACTATGTGTGTGTGTGAGTGAATAAGGGAGAAGCTATGAAAATTAATGCAAATTCTAAAGACAGGCGCACTCTCATATGCACACAAAGTCAATTATTGTAGCCTGGCGTAATCATGGAGGTGACTGAAAGCAATATGGTTTAGAAGACACACATTTGGCACACTCTAACTCACACATGTCCACTGCACTCTCTCAGATAGTATCTGTTGAGGCACGCCAACTAGGAGTCAACTAATTATCAGTTTGGCCAATTATCGAATGAAATATGCAGCATTTTTCCAATTATCAGTGTCATTATTTTTAAACGAATTTCTGATCAAATAAATCGATTCAAAAATGCACTCCTTCCTCTCTCTATCTGTAGTCAGCGCTCTGTGGTTTTAAGCAATTTTTGGTTAAACATCACAAGAAATAGCCAATCAGTACTGAAGGATATGTATCATAAAGTTCTACTTTTGATTAAAGCTACAGTCGTGCTCAAATGTATTCATATTCTTCCATGAAAGAAACAACTAAATTCACAATAGTCACTCAAATAATTAGGAACTGTAAGAAGTAATAATAAATAAAAATAAAAAAAAATGCTAAATTATATTTAGTGAAATAAGACATTGATTTTGAGTTGTGGTTGAAAAGAATAATTAAAAAAAAAAAAAAAACTGTCCCGGACAAATTAGAGCACTTTGCTGATGAGCAGTGGGCCAAAATCCAAATACCTGTCAACAGGTGCAGAAGTCTGATTGGCTCAAAGTGTTGTTCAACAAAATATTAGTTTACGGGTCCCATCATGCTTGTTTGCTTGTTTTTCTTGATTGTTTAATATTTCTATTGAACCACAATTCAAAAGCAATATTATGATTTTTACATATATGTTTTTTATTTATTACTACTTTTGTCAATTTTAACTTATTTCAGTGACAGCTGTTTTTTCCTTCTTTAATTGGAGGGTATGAAAAACTTTCAGGACGACTGTATGTAAAACATAAATAACTGAAGGCATTTCAATAAAGTTTTGTGCTGACGTTTAGCTGAATTTTGACACCAAGAGTTTTAATTTTATTGCAGATGTAAATCGGTCCCAAATATCTGGATATCAGCGAGAGGAGAGATCAGTTATCCTATTGATTACTGATAATCAGCATCGGTCTTGAAAAAAAAAAAAAAACAGTCAATCCCTATCAGAAACACACTGAAAAATCCAGAAAACACAGTCTGGCGATGGCAGGCGAGCATCTCACATGGCAGCTCCATCGCCATTGAAGTGTGATTGTGTGTGTCAATGAGAAACACATTGTAAAGTGCTTTGTAGAACCTCGCTAAGGTTATAAAGCACTATATAAGTGCAGACCATTTGCCATTTTACGTCCATGACTCCTGGGTCGGTCTGGTTTTCGTTACATGACATGCCAGCCTCTCTCTCTCTCTCTCTCTCTCTCTCTCTACATTTCCTGCCCGTCTTCACCACTGCTATCAAATAAAGGCATAAATGTTGAAAAAGTAATAATAATAAGTGCACACAACAACACAGAAATATCGAATGCGCAAACAAAACACACATGTGCAAAAGCCAAACGGGGGCATCTTAATCTGTCCTCCACCTCTTTGCTAAGCAGCTAACACACTCCAGAGATTGGGTAGTTGCCCAGGGGAGGAAAGGGAGATGGGTGAGGGGGGGGTGGGTGAGGGATTGAACAGCACGAGGAGGTGGCAGGAAGCGGGTGGAGGGGCGCTGTGGTAGTGGGGGTTGGACGGTTAGAGAGGAGGCAAGATAGAAGGGGAGTCGAGCCCTGAAGCCTTAATCCTCTCCCGGGGTCTGCCTAATCTCACCGCCACTATCTGCATATGGGAAGAATGGATTACCATCCCCCGACACACTGACGGACAGACTGACGGGGGAATGGGTGGCAATCCCTGGACAGACAACACAGTCAGAGACAAACAGGAACGCACAAAAAGTCTGACTGACTCTATTGCGGGGGTAAAGGATGTGGGTTGCTCTTGAAACTATTTCAGTGCTTTGAGCAAATATACACTCCTGTGAAGGAGGCATGCACTGTCTCAGTCTCTCTCTCACATTTATACTCCCCCGCTGCAGGTAGACATGGTGCAGCCTTGTCATTTACAGCCTGATTAGCCCACCAGTCTGACATATGTCCCACTCAGGGGATGTCTCAGGGGCTGATGGGGATAGGAGGGGTCAGACTATCAATCTAAACCACGCTGAAGCTTAAACAGTCCTCTTAACACACCACAAACTCAAATCTCAAAACTGCTACAAATCAGTCACTCCTCTCCTGAGGATTACTGGAATACCATCAAAAAAATATCCAAGCCCATCTGTCACCGTACATGGAAATTTGTTTATAAAGGCCCAAATGTTCTGCTGAATGACAGCAGAATATGTATCAGTAACTAAATGCGGATAGTCAGACTCATTCTAAGATCTAATATTCATTTTTGTGCCATTAGCGAGATGGAATATCCAAAAAAATGAGCCTGCACTTTTTAGGTACCAAAAACAACTGTTATTAAATTGTTTTCAAGTCATCCAGCGAGCCAAGACATATTTTAGGGGAGGTAAGACCAATTTTCAAGAGGACGGACATTAAAGCAGTATTGTATATTGTGGTATCTTGTATCATTTCCTTCCTGCCTCGGCTGGAGGAACAAGCTGACTGGCAAGCCTTGAGGCGCATAAAAAGCCCTTACGAGTTCTGTTTTAGTGCCAACGTAAATCAGTTTCAGGAGGACAAGCGCCTGTGCCCTTTTTCTCTACCCCCCCTCTCCCCTCTCTGTGGCAGGTGGCCTGCCAAAACAAATGCCTTGTTCCAGGGTACCAAAGTAGTATGTATGTATGTGTGTGTGCCCGTTAGGAAGTCAGACGCTGGAACAAATTGAGCCCCCTGTCTTTAAAACACCTTGCTGGGCTGACGTTCAAGCCATCAGCCCGGCTGGACAGATAAAACTTGATCTAGACCTGTCTAGTGGCTACCCTTGACGTGAAGGAGTTGAGAAAAGGCTACAGAGCAGAAGCGCCAGACTGAGCCATTGTCCTTGTTCTGCTCTGTATTCATTTCGCTCAAGTACGCTAGCCAAGGGGAAATTCTTTACAGCAGTCGCTTTACAGGCTGGAATAATGGAATTGGAAGATTGTAAAATGATTTTTTCTACATTGTTTTTAGTGAGTATCATGAGCCGCAAAGTTGTAAAACTTATAATAAGAAACAGTCATTAAAAACATTAAAAAAGAAAGACTACGCCAGCCTGTAGCCCGTTCATTTATTTGTTGATCTGACCGATGTCTCTCTTCTTTTTTTTTTTTTTCCCACAGTCCCTCTCTATTTGTTTCCCAGACTCGAGTCAGTGTCCTGCACAAGGACGGAGGCAGAAACTGCCAGACTATCTACTCGTACGTTCAAGGTCTGGAGCAGCAGCAAGCACAAGGACAACTGCTTCCCTGACACCCAGTGTGCTGCATGGATAACAGATGTGTGTGTGTGTGCGTGTGTGTGTGTGTGTGTGTGTGTGTGTGTGACAGCTGCCACTCCGAGACAGTAGACAGACTGTGGGCACTACATCACACAAATTCTTCCTCTCCTCATTCACTGCAACAGCATAAACGCACACACACACACACACACACACACACACTCTCACGTGTTTTCCGAGCAAAATGGAATTATACGCTGACAAACATTTCTTCAGTGACAGTGTTATACAAGTATGTGGCTGTATGTGTGTGGTATTTGTGACTATGTGCAAATGCGTCTGTGCTCTGAGGTGCACAGATGTCCCTGCTTTGCCTGCATTTGTTGAATACAGGCCTTTTCAGACATGGAATACACAACAGTGCTGGCTTGTGTCATTTACACAAGAGTGTCCTTACAGCTCTGTTTAGACTTGTCAAGGTAAAAGCCACGTTTTAAGCAACACTTCCTAGATCGTAGTGATTGGTGGGCACATTGTGAGTGAAAACACCCAGTATCACAACTATCCCTGGTGTTCCACGTTTAAAAGTGATGCAGAAATGTCACTAGAGCCTTCCTAGTAAGATTGCTGTTTTGACTTTCATGGAAAAATTACCAGGGTTCTTATTGAGATATGCGACTGACACACTAAACTGACATCAGATTAGCAGAAAAAAAAGAACATTCAGAAAAGGGGCTTATGAAACAGCATCACACACACACACACGCTTACACACCACATTATGACAATGACACCCACTCCCGCGACCGCTCTGATCCTGATCCCTGCAACTCCAAACCGGAATGCATAGAGAATGTACAGCGGACAAACTTCCGAGTGGAATTTATCACCTCATCAAATCAAAACATACCATATTTATGTGTGTAAGATTATCTGCCTGACAGGTGTTGTGCCTCACCCCGTCCCTTAAATATCATCACTACCTATAAAGCAAGCGTTCCTGTCTAAAGGAGCCCTTTCTGAGCAGTCTGAGATGGCCGGATGGTTGAACGCCACCATCTCAGCGCTCTGAACCGTTTATGAACATTGTGTCTGATTTGGCTGCTGAACACAGGGCTGAGCGCCCCAGGCTGTCTCCCAGGCATGCAGCCCTTGTCTTTACAATTACACATGAAGAGCAGACAGACTGTATTTGTCTCCTTCTTTATATCTCCCCCAATATTCTCCATCCAATCGCCCTCTCTCTCTCCTTTCTCTCTCATTCTCCGTTCTGCCAAAAAGCTCTTTGTGCATTTCCTTCTGTTATGTTCTCCACCTTTTAGACTCAGAGCAGTGCAAAAAAATAAAACAACTAAAATACAAATTACTCAAACAACAAATTTGAGCAAAGTAGCACATTTTCTCCTCCTCGTTTTCTTCTCCCAGGGGTGAAATTCCTCACAAAACAAAGGCCTTCATTCCAGCTGCTATGACAGAATAAAACACTGCTGAACCAGGCGTCGCATAAAACCTGCCCACATTTCAGAAAGAAACACACAGACGCACAAACACACTGATGCAGGCACCGTCAGATTAGTGGTTTACTCTTAATCTCTCGACTGTGTTTGTGTGACTGGGTCTTTATTTCCATGACAAATCCTGTGTCTGTCTGTGTGTGTGTGTGTGTGTGTGTGTTTGTGTTGGTATGTGTGTGTGCGAAGGTGGGAGAGGTAGGCGATATGTAGGTCAAGGCCAGAGTGTGGCCAGTAAAGAGTCGCAAACGAACACGGCAACGGTGCAGCTACAGTTCAGCGTTTCACTGCCGGCTCTCTGCAGCGAAAACACACTGAGCCCGTCCTTTTGTCTGAAACATGAAACTAATGCTGTTTCTGTTTGACACGGCTTTAAGAGAAGAACGGTGAAGATAAACGATCAGAGGAGGTGATGACAGGCAACAGCAGGTCGTTACCTTGAGCTCATCTTCACTATGGAGGCACGCAATATCCCCATGTCTTGCTTTGCAGGATTACATTTTAGATCTCAGCATAAAATAACACCACCTTAAAATGTTGCACACTTGCAGTACAACTTGATTTTTGCACATATAGCTTTTCTTAATACTATTATGGATTACATTGTTCCCTAGATATCATAAACTAAAGTAATGTAAAATTAGGAAAAACACATTTCCCCACTTAAGATGAATTCTCAGCCAATGAAACACACCTTCACTTAGTTCAGTAAACTCAGTGATTTAATACTAAAGCTTGACTTGGTCTAGTGAAACTAGCGTTGCATACAAACATTTTTTGCGTAGGAGGGGTCTTAACTGATGAGATGACCCAGCGGTATCCAAGTGGCCGCTGGGGTAAGAGCCGATTGAATAAATGCTGAGAAAAGATGCTGCAATGCTTCCTTTCTTGTCTCCTTGAACACTTCTAAACATCTTGGGAAAGGAAAGTAGATAATGCTGCAACACTTAAAGCAGGACACCATCCACGGCAAACCCACATCAACAACATCCCCCATTGCACGATAACCTAGTTATCTAAGTTTACCTAAATCTAGTGTAAGTGCAGTCATATTCTCCCACCGCTGCTGCCATCTTTTCCTGTCTCCTTACAAATACTCCCTCACATCTTTCCTTGGTCTCATGTTGTTTTTTTTAACTAAGCGTTTTTTAGGAAACGACACAGAATGTAATCTTTCTGACTATTTGTATGTAAATTGTGTTTTATTTACCTTGTGTGGCTACAGTGGCCATTGTTCAACACAAGTTAAACTGTCTCAGGCTTAGCGGCATTGTTATTTCAACACAGAGAATGACGAATTACAGTACGCGCATTTATTTACTTTACATTGCAGTCTGGAAACCAACTCTCAGACATTTGTGCTTTTTGCAGATAACAGGATACATCCACTGCACTATCAAGCAAAGGGAAAACTTCTGATAGAAAACAAAGGCGACTTGCTGTTCGTTGCGTTGGCGTATGTCTAGCAGCAAGTTTTAAATAATCTGCAGCCGTTCCACCCAGTGGCGTCATCCATGTTTCTCAATGACTTTGTACACAAACTAACTGCAGTTTGTTGGCTATGACAAGATCCATGCAACTGCGATTATCAAACATTAATCAGAAGAGCAACAGAGTCAGGCCTGTGCATAAGGTTCACAGTAAATGTCTAACAAACCAAGTCCTTTAATGTAAATGTTAAACTTAGAATGAGAATTGTGCCTTTTTAGCTTTCTAAGCTGGTTGTATAAGTGTTGATGTAACAAAACCACAGGTGAGCACCAACTCAGTCAGTCAACTCTGTGAAACAGGTTGCTCAACTCTGATAAACTGAGGACACAATTCATGAATATCAAATTACCAACAAAATGTTTCCCTTCTTTATGTTGTATGCTCTTGGGATAACTTCAGAATGGACTATGGACTGTACTCACAAAGAAAGACAGTGTTCTCAGTTCTTTCTGTTAAAACAAAGCCTGCGCATTCCTCCATAGCGCTGCTTATATTCTCCCTGCTGAGTTCACTATAATGGAATGCAGCCTGCTCTGCCCGAAACAGCTTATTACCAAACACTGCTGTCCTCGACTGCAGCTCCCTTCCTTCTACTTTCTCTGCTTCACACCTTTCATTTATGAGCCTGACTGACCTCTGACACTCAGGGCGCTGGAGCTGGATTGTGCCGCGCTGCTTTGCAAAAAACTTGCCAGCAAGTGTTGATTGTTGTAAAAACATGAATACCATTATAAATCTTCTCGCTAATGATCTGAGAACAATGCTGGTGATAGCGGCGCTGGGTGGAGCAGCAGAGATTTCCATAACTGCGGGCCAAACAGCTGACGACTCAGTTAAGTCTAGGCGGCTACTTTTATATTAAGTTTTGACTCTAATAAAATAGTTGCAATAAAGAAGCTGCGTTTCGCAATGTGTGTACATTTCACAACCGCTAGGCTCTGCTTCAAGACGCTGAGCACGATGATAGAGAAATGTGACTGTCTGTCCCTTCATGCTCTGTATAAATGTGTGCATGCACAGAGTTGAGAGTAGTGTTTGATGGAAATGACCAAAATAACTGATGACAAAACAATGCAATAGCTGCATTGAAAGGGGACATTCTCATTAGACGGGCTACTTACCATAAAACACTGGTGGCAGCAACTTGGTTATTGCTATGCTTTAGAAAATGTCCACTGCCTTTTCCATATATGAATGAACAAATGAATGAACTAGCTGCACTTTTACCAGCAGAGGGTAGCTGAATGAGGGGATCCATACGCTTTGTTATTATTGTGACAAAATATGGCAAAAATAATTAAAAGTAGCTCATACAATTAGCACAAAGCATGATGTCTGATGATTCTTAATTACAAAAGTTCCAAACAGTCAGAAATACAGATGTACTAAATATTAATAGTACCTTTTTACAGACTGTATGGGCTAAAGTATCCAAGATGCCTAATTGTCCTTTACAATAATTCACTACATGTTTCGAATAAAGTATTGAAACTCCTTAAAACAAGTAGTAATTAAGATTAGTGTGTGTGTGTGTGTGAGGGGACAGTGGCATTAAAATATGCCAGAGGCCACCAAATGTGGGATTGTACAGCCAAAATGTTTCCTCCTTGCTGGCTTTCTTTTTTATATACTTGTGGATATCCCTGTGAAAGAGGAGCCGCTTCAAGGAGAAAGGCATTAAAAAGAATCACTGTCTCCTTTTGTTTTAATGGTGCCATAAAGGTATCCTCCCCTTTTTGAAATTAATGTTTCCACAGTGAGCTTATGTAGCTGGACAGCATCGTCCGTACCACATGAATGATTTATCAGCAGCTAATGAGAAAATATTTCAAACGCTTGATCAACTGCAGACTGACATTTATCTCTGGTAAGTTTCTTAGAGAACTACAGAGCTGACAAATGATGTAATTGTTTTTTGACTGTTTCTGGGTAAGGAATTGAACCAACACCCTTTTTTTTAGGCCTCGTCGCATCTGTGGTATTATTAGTTTCTGTGACACAACAGTGAAAATGCAACAAAATATGCATCTCTAGATAAAGCCATCCAAACCAGAATCCCTTTTTTTGATCTACCATATTGAGATTACATCATAAAGAAACTGCCATATGACCTGAGCACTTCAAAGACTTGACACGAGTCCAAGACTTAATCTAGCTCATATCTTGTCAGCTGTGAATTTTTCTGGTGCCGTCACATGCAATATGGTCTTCAGTTCATATTTTTATTGAAACAGACAAACTGACCATCTGCTCGACTTTTCCCCTCAGTCTGAATCATTACGTCACCCAGCACAAGTACAAATAGATGTCCGGCTTCATTAGAACGACAGCACCACAAACTACAGCACTCGCATGCACACTGACACACACACACAAACAATCACACACAGTGCATCTGGGTTGGTTCACTATTGACTCAGACAGCATCCTTATCCATCTTTGTCCATTAAGGCCATACTGTTTCCGGCTATATGCTGTTGAGGAGTATTAGTAACCATATCATTGGCTATGACCGCATGGCTTTATCCCCGTTCTAAATGCTTTAAGACAGGCGTGTGGCTTGTGTCACACGGTGTTTAGCCGATTTACGTCCTCCGATGGGTCACAAGACAACAGGGATAATGCAGATGTCTCCGCTTAAGGGAATGAAGGCTCAATTCCTCAACAGGAAAATTGTCAAATAGATTATGTGATAGTCGATGATGCGGATGCCTAAAGGGCACAGACACGTAAACCTGCAGGTCATTGTCTATGCATAGGTTTATTATTATAATCTATAAAAAATAAAAAGGGAATTCTGTGCTTTCATTTTCAATCTAAAGAAAAGAGGTAATGTAAACTTTTGAAAACGAAGAGACAGCCAGAAACACACTGACCCACATGGCCAAACTCATCACAATACACAGGAAAATCCGCAACAGCATGAACACTAAACAAAGACAGCGTCATGTCCAGGAACTCAGTGGGACGGGACCATTCATTTTGTTTGGCACAGTTACATTTGAGTCATGTGAGGCCAACGGCAATTATCTTCAGTCGCGCCGTTGTGGAGCTGAAACAAAGGGAGCGCATCTACCCCGTCCATTTTTAGCTCAGGAGCCCTGTTTTATTCAAGCCGGCAGACAGTTTGTGTTTGAATAGGGGCTTGTGAGCTCAGGCGATTTTTTTCTGTCTCGTCCCCGATCGTCAGCACATACTGTATTCCTGGTGAAGCGCAACACACAGCGCTGCACGCATCACTGCTTCACTATAGAGGCGGCGATGGCGACGGAGACGATGGCTGGTGCACGTACATGTGGGAGTGTGTGACTAATACCTCATTCAGGAGCAGAAGTCATAACTGCGACACGTACAGTAATGGCACTTTTTGACGTTACACTTTCTCCGCTCTTCAACTACACAACGGACAAAATGTACATTAAACAATGTCTAAAAGTCTAGTGGAAAAAAAGAGACGAAAATCTGACTGGAGATGGTGGCCTGGAGAGTGAAAAAATATAAGTGAAAGGATAAAGAGGTCGAGTGAAAAAGGGGTGTAATAATCACGTGGGAGATGGGGAAGAGAGAAAACAGCGCAGGTGAAAAGGCGTAGTGATGGAAATAAGAGAAACGAGGGAGAGATAGAAGAGTGAGATGAGAGAAGTTGACGATACCTTTTCAGATAGCCAGCGAGGCGGAACGACGAGGAATGAAGAGAGATAAGAGGAGACCAGTCTGTGCATGTTTAGCTAAAAGGGATTTTTTTTTCCTCCCCTCAGCTAGTGGGCAACTGAGTGCCTGTCACATAACTACAGCCAACACCACTTCAACTTCGACTAAGTACTCCAAAACAATACTCAACACTACAACTTTCACAAGTATATGACATTTTATAGAGTTTTAATCAAGTGCTTCAAAAGTCATGCATTTATCACTGCATGAGATTTAAATAAGAGTAACTAGAAATCATTTTACAACTGCTGTAATAGACAAACTGAAAAATGTCTGTCTCATATGAATATCTTCCCATTATTATTTCCATACAGAGGTAAATTAAGATCATCCAGTGAGGCTACACAGATGTTGTTCCTTCACAGTTTCCAACACATCACAGTCTACAGCTCTTGAAAAAAAATGTTCAAACCTGGGAACAGCATCTCCCTGACAAACAACTTCTCTGAGTGTGAAAATTTTACCTTGTTCAGTGAAGCTCGGGTCTGTCTTTTCTTCACGTGTTTTTTCTAATCGTGGTAATAACTAATGAAAACATAATAATTCTGTATTTAGACCTCTGAATGCCAAAACTGGCCAGGGGGTTTGAAAGGCTTGTTTTTGTGTGAGTGTGTGTTTTTTGTTTTTTGTAAATGACACTATTCTTCAAAGCAAGAAATTGTAAAAAGTGAAAAATCTAGTTTTTAACTTTTCAACATTCCTCAAACTAGTCACGGGGGGAAACAAATTTGAGCTTAAAATCAGGACATTTCAGCGAAATCACTTTATTCTAGTGTCTCATTTTAAAAAATGCTTAGAAAAAATTGTTTGCTGTAACCAGAATCTATAAAAAACAGAGAGCAGATAGGAGATAAGGCTGGAGAGAAGTTAAACGTGTAGGTAGCAAAATATATATAGTATGCTGAGCCACCAGTTTTTCTCCATTGTGTCTACATGTTGATTCCCAGTTTTCAAATAAACTCAACTTTCATTTTTCCATGTTCTATGATATATGGCATTAAAACTTTGTTATAATGCACAAAAGACATTTTGAGTTCTCTACTTCTGGCCATGGTTGTTGAGCCATAGCAACAAAATAAAAATGCCCAGAAACTGCTTGGGAGTCAGAGGGTTAAGAAGGATACACGTACATAACAATACTTCAGGCTAACACTGTTAGCATTACAGCCTGAGAAGAATTCCAGTCCCCACTCCAACATGCCTGTTTGATGATCAGAGCAGCATGAAAGACGCCTAGTTGTTCTTGGAGCCGTCCCAAAAGGAAGGGCCGGGCCTACTGGTCAGTCCAGAAGGACGAGTAACATCAGCCATTGTGAGCCAGTCTCACTGGAGACGAGGGGAGGAGCCGGGAGGTTTGACAGAAGACAAAACACACAGCAACCTCCAGCACACGTTCATTAGGTCATATTACACAGACTGTCTTTCAGCTTGGCAGACAACACAATTAATAAAGCTGCCGCCAATGTAAACAGGGCGTGAGCACATATTCTGTGGGTGTCCCGTAGTCTTTGTGTCCCTCTAAGTTTACATTAGTCACTCCCGTGTCTAAATGTAGCAAGTGACAGCGAGGCCAGTGAGAAAGCCAAAAACTGTGTCCAAAGAGCTTGTCAGTATCGTTACGGCAACAGAGTCCAGGACGAGTCGCTGCTGTGGGAAGGAGGAAGGAGAGCGTGGAGGAGGATAAGAACAGACATGGAGAGAAAGAAAAACACAGAGGGAGATGTGCTGGAAAGACAGAAATGTGAGCACAGAGGAAGAGAGATAAGGAGAGGCTGGTGGGAGCGGGGGAAGATGAGAGGAAGAGTGATGAGTGAGAGGAATGCCGGAGACAAAGAGGCCGGGAGAGGAAAGAAGACTGGAGAGAAGAGGGACTAAATACATCAGTGGCCTGCTCAGCACAACACTGAGCTACGTATGAATAGTCTGAGGTGCAGCTGTGACTTGGAGGATGGTACGGGCCTGAAGCTGCTCACGTGCACTTCTTGCCAACTCTCTGACAACAAAATTCAAGACAAACTTCTCTCTACAAAGCGCCATGCAGAGTGTATCCTACAGAGATGATGAACAAAACGGGCAATTTCAGTCTCAGGTCAGAATATTACTATGCATGACGGATACAGCCTCATTGGGGGATGCAATCACAGAAGATAAAAAATACTCTGCTCCCTGTGGCTTTAAATGTGTTTAAATGTTATTTGCCGCAGTCTGATTAAGTCGCCCCTCTGTTTATATTGCAACCCAGCCTGCTGAATAAGTACCTCTATGCCTCCACCCCCTCCGCTGCATTCCCAGCCGGGCACCTCACTGTTGCACACAAATATATCACACCAATACCGGCCAGGCAAATGACCTGCCATGTTGCATGGTTCCCCTGGGACCTGCTGCCACTCATAACTCCCAGGTCCCTTATTTCAGCCACTTACCACCCCTTTTGAAGCGGATTGAAAATATGGCAGAGGTGGTATTTGATCGCCATTATCATACATTGTTTGCGTATTTGCGCAAGCTGAGTCGCTCCGCTTTAAAGGGAAGTAGATGGCGTTGGTAATGGTGCAAGCAATGATGGGTTACATGCCATGCCGGAAAATATAGGTGCAGGACAGGATGGAGCACGACAGGATGGAGCACAACAGGATGGAGAACAGTCATTGGGGGATTTTTAGTTTATGCAGTGTAGTGGTAAAGGACGGGCATTGTAGCAGTACTGAAGCATCTTCTGTGGTTGAAAACAAAGCCAGCATGTTAATGTCATTACAGAATTGCAGAGTAATAATGCCAGTACTAACTGTGGTCCCCAGTAACAGCTATACTTGTGCATGCTTTCTAGATGTTGCCAGCATTACTATCACGCATTTATTCTCTTCAGCAAAGATCAAGCTTTGCCTTCAGCCCAGCGTCTGAAAGGACTTAATACAAGAAACCTTTTGTTTTCTGCCAAATCACTTTGCACAGAGAAAAATCAGCTCCACAAAGCTCTGGAATTAAACCACAACCTAATATGTCTTTGGTACAAGTGGGCCTTGACCTATTATTTGACAAACGCTGTTTGATAATGGGATTCAGCACTAAGCCGGTCTCCGTCGCCACACTGCAATCCACTTTCCTCTGCAGGTCGTCTGACCCTTCCCTTGATGTGCTGAAGGATGGCTTGTATGATCTGTTCTAGCTTGTTAAAACTCGTGTGATTCCACAAGGGGGAAAGGTTAACACTCACACAACGACAAGAACCTGCCACCAGAGTGGTGCTTGCGACCTCTATCCACAATGCTAAAGCAAAAAGAGAGAGACACATCCTCTGAAGATCCCTACTTCTCTCTTGAAAAATATTCCAAGTCTTAACCTGCATGCTTCATTAGAATTTCAAGCAATTGCGGTAAACTCACAAACACGCGCACACACACACACACACACACACACACACAAACACTGGGCCTACAGCTCAATCGTCAAGAGAAGGCACATTTTCTGATGCATGAACTGTGAATTTGTGTGCTGAAGAGGTGTCTCGCTGTATCCCCTGACCTTTCCAAGGAGAGAACGGAGTGAGGTCTCCTGGCTGTGTTTTGTATGAAGCACAAGGCAGTAATTATTAAAGCCTAATGAATAACTGGGACAAAACAGCACCGGCACACTCAAGCCATTTCTGCTCACCCAAAAGGCTACATTAGCATCTTAAATGCAAATGAAAATCTTGCTCGAAATGCAGACAACTTGCTCTTGGGGGGGTGAAAAGAAGCTGAAAAATGTTATTCCTTTGCCGTGATTGTAGACCCAAGCGATATGCAGTGCAAACACAAGCCAAAATTAACTGTCTTCGTGGAGGTGGTCATTAATTCCTATAAAGGCAGAAAGTAGGGAGGAAAAACTAGGATGTTGCGAGCTTTCCAGCTATATGAGGACTGGTCAGTAAATTGCTGTATTTGCAAAACAGCTGCAGATGCTTTAGTGCTCAGTCCAGCAGTCTTAATTTTGATCTCATTTTTGGGTAGTCACATGCATTAGCCCGTCACTAAAGAAGGGTTAGATAGGGATATTGTGCAGCTACATGTGGGGCTTAACAAGCACACTGGAACATGATGCTTCTCTGTAAGCTGATTCACTGTGGAAGGAGGATTGACAAAAAAAAGAGACTTGAAGTAAAAGAGATCGACAGATTATGTAGAGTGACCACAACCGCTTTGACCAACACCAAAACCCTCTTACAACCGTTATCATGTCGAATAGGAGAATTCTTGGAAAGCCTCGACTGCGGCGCCATGCTGTGAGCATTTATTTTACAAGCTCCCGGCTGAGCACACAACCAAATCTCTCACTTCACAATGGATTTGTAAGTCATCCATCAATGTATGGTGTGCTGTGGTTGTGTACGAATGGATGTCGATGGCTGACGATGCTTGAGGTGCTTCATCCAGCAAGCGTGACTCTGTGTGGCCCAGATCCAGCCTCAGAGCAAAAGAGGGGGCTGCCATGCCACTAAATTGGGTCACCGTGTTGCCGGGCTGTGGCTCATGATTCTCCAGGAACACATATGAATGCATGTGCGAGGCGAACGCGCATGTGGGGCTAGTTAAACTTTATCCACTGTCTGTTTTCCAGCTGTGTGTGTTTCCTGTGCTGAGCTAAGCTAGTCTTCTCTCTCCTCCGTCTTTGTAATATGGTCTTGATTAGCAGGCCTGTGGCTGTGGTGGCTGGCTAGCGAAGATATTCCAGCTATGTGTTTGTACTGGGGTGGGTCCTTTGGGAGAAATGTGTCAGACTGATCCACAGCTTAGACGAGACCCTCATACTGTGAACATGACAGGGCGCAATAAGGAGCAGGAAGGGTGAAGATGTATAGAGTTTGAACATGGACAGGGAGCTAGGGAGAGCATTGTGTGTAGTACTATCTTTGTCTCTTGTGGTCATTGAAGTACAGCCAAGTGTTCGAGCAGTAAATACACACAACTATGCCCACACTTGGCTCTCTTGACAGGCATAAACCTCAACAAGAACAACAGCGAAACAAGACTCTGAATCCATCTCTGAAACTGTGAAGTCAACAGTTACTGCAACTTTGCTCCCAGAACAGCGGAAATAGTGGAAATATAAACTTCCCTGACAGTCCTCGAGTCTCTTTAGGCTCTGAAAGCGCATCTACTCTCCTGCACTTACTCAACATATTCTTCAAGAAGTGGCACTAAGAAAACGTTTTAGTTTTCCTCTGTGATGGCAGCTTTAAAGCAGCAGCTCTCTTGAGCAGCGGCACGAGATAGATGAGAAGTTTAAAAAGAGACAAAGCAAGTGGTGCGAGGAATACGGTGCGCAAAGCCGCGTCGTCTGCTGAGCAAACACGGCGCCGCGCGGCCTTTGCTAAGCTTTTCCTGTTCCACCTGTAATATCACAGAGAAGGCACAAACACATCACTGCAGAGAGGCAGCTGATGCACAGAGTAAACACATACTGAAACCCACCACACACACAGACGTGGGGCCGGGGCTTCACCACAGTGGCGCCGGGGCAGGGCAGGCGGCAGCAGCAGCTACTAATTAAGAGTGGTTGGCTGAGCAGCTATAGTTAGGGCTGGAGCTGCAGGGCTGAGGAGAATAGGGCGACAGGTCTGACACTGTGCCTGTGTGAGTCTGTGTGTGTATGTGTGTTACCAGCGGCCCCGGGGCTATAGGGTAGGGCCCCCGTTCAACTCTTGCTGACTCAGATTCGACGCTGCCTGTCTAGCTGCAATAGTGCTGCTATAGCTCGGAGGGCGGAAGAGCAATTTGCTCTCTTCCCTGTCTGTGTTACTTTCTCCCACCACTCTGGGTTTTTTTTTCCATCCTAAGTTTCAGTGCATCTATCACTTTTACTTCCACTTCTCATTCCCTCGTTCCACTTACTAGGCACCCTGTCATTTTCTATCTTTCCCTCTTCCCTCATAGCTTCCGCATACAGTCAATACGATTCAATAAGCTTTATTGGCAGTGAATGCATTTGCCGAGCAGATGTGGAGATTACAGTGGGGATCAAAACAGGAATTACGTTTGCTTTAAATGGTGAACAGCTTCCTAGACAGTGAAATTATTGTCCTGCGTCTCTCCATTTGTTTTTTCTTGCTCCCACTTGTGGAAACCAGATATTCTTGTCCTGCTGCTGCGAGTGAATCAGACTCGTTGGGCAACTGTGGGAATTAACAGCGCTACCGGTTCTGTACGTTACACGTAAAATGTAAACAAAAACAAGAGAGGAGACACTCATCATATCCTGAGGCAGCCTCAGCGCCATTTTACAGTTGTCTCTTAAAACGCAAACATTAACATATAGCTCTGATGTTAATTTAACATCACATCAGTCATCTCCAGCAACAAATCTGTCTGATCTAAAAAAAAATGCTAATCCAAAGGCAATTAATTTTGTTGAAATAATGGGTGACCGTATAAAACATGCATTACAAAAAAGACCTTGTGATAGTATATGAGGTTTGGCCTCGGCCTCAGTCATTTAGTGCGCCAGCTAATCCTATTGTTGTTGTCTCTGGAGCGTAAGTGGTGAGCTTGATGTGAAATCCTTGCTTTTGTGTCTTTGTGTCTCATTCGCAGTCATCGAAATAAATAAGCCTGAAATAATAGTGCTTTACATTAAAGTGTAGGCCAGTTTTGAACGTCGAGTACCATTCTCACACATACCATGACACGTACTGTAAAGTACACTGTGAATGTCACATCAAACAAGCTGAACATGACAATGCATTTAACTGAGGCTACCTACTGGACTGACTTCACTCAGTTATTGCTGCCAATCTGCTGCATTCTCAGCATTTTTGAACTGCCAGGAATGGAAAGTGACATAGTTGACATTTGGATGCTTTCTACTGTGGGAAGGTAATGGCGTGAAATTGGCATGTTGCCATTTTTATACACCAGGCTTTGCACCACAACCCACGTTTCTTTCTCTGTCTTAGGACTGCAGTTTGCTGTGGTGTTGTATACATACATACGCACACACAAACACACACACACACACTCAGCCCAGTCCATTGTTCTGCAGAGGTAAACATCAAGGAGTACGCAGAGAGGAACAGACAAACAATAAACTGACACACTCTCCCATAACACTCTGTTTAGACTGCAAACACAAAGGAGCAAGTGTGTGTGTATGTGTGTGTGTGTGTGTGTGCGTGCATTTGTGTGGGAAAACCTGAGCACAGAAGGTCTTGTCCTGTGTGTGTGTGTGCGTGTGTGTGTGTGTGTGTGTGTGTGTGTGTGCGTGCGTGCACATGCATGCGTGCATTTTTCCAATTAAGTATTGTTATTTTGATTGCATTTCCATCCTTCCTTCATAACAGTCTCCCCGATACACACAACACTAACCACCACTGAGCCGTGTGAACAACTTGCCCTGCTGTGAGTCTTAGCTCACATCCCTTCACATAAGCCAACCACAACTAGACATAAACACAACTGGGTTAAGGCATCTCAAGACAGACGCAACCCTCTCCAGCATGTACCGCAAAGATAAATGTTCACAACACACTTGGCAACAAAAAAAAGTTAAGCCTGTTTGTGTTATTGGAAAAAAAATAAAAATAAAAAACTTCTGCAAGAATCCGTTTCCACAATAGCCAACATGTCAGCAAGTCTAAGTCTAAATTTGCTCAACTCCAAACCATATTTTGGTAAAAAATGATCATTTAGCCTCCCAGAGGCTCATTCATGAGGGAACATATGTGACACTGTATGAGTCCAGATATCACCTTGAAATTAATTATCATTCTATGCTATAACTTCCAAATATATATATTGTTGCAGCCGAGTAAAATGGCCAATGAAGGAATCTACCATACATGTTGGAAGCCCACACCGACACATTTTGCAAAATCATTTAGGCACACTTAACCTCTGAAAGCTCGTCCAGTCCAGTAGTGTTTGCTGACTAATGTTTGTCTGCACTGACGTGACATGGATACAGACAATCAGCCGAGAGGTCAAAGAGAATTATCTGAACTTATGGGCTATTAATTCAGCCAGTCTTACATAGACACCTCTGTGTGTGTGGGTGCATGTGTGCATGTGTGTGAGATCTGGGCCTCTCGCCAGGCAACAGTTGGGCTGGATGTCTCATGCGGGCTTCCCACTGCGGCTAACATTGATATGGCTAGTGTGATTATTGGACTGGGCCCTAGCAGAGGTAAAATAAAAATCTTATTGCAAAATTTTGGTTTTCAGGCTTAGATTTTTACTAAGTGTCCTAAGCAGCCCTTTATCTTGCTGCGGTGGTTTTCTGTGTATCTACCGCTACTGAGGCCTTACCGATATGTAACGATTTCCCACAGTCGAAATTTATCAATCAGTTTTGAAATCGGTTAAAATACAGAGCACTCTGTATTTTATGAGAGGAGAAACTGTATCAAGTGTGTCAAAAGGCGCGGCGTGTTATTATGAGTAAATGCTGTGTAGTTTTTCATGATGAGAGCTCAACACAGAGACAGACAGACAGAGCGAGAACAGAGGGAGGCCTGCGCTGTGCCCATCCTCACTTTGGCCCGGTGCCAGGCCCGCTCCAGCAGAGGAAAAAGAGAGAAAGGGAGGCCGTTGTGAGCGTGTGTGTGTGTGTGTGTGTGTGTGTGTGTGTGTGTGTGCGTGTGTGTGTGTGTGTGTGAGGGGGCAAACATTCCCCTGGCAGGATCCCCGGGACCCGGCGGAGGGCAGGGTTCAGCCGCAGAAGGAGAGGCTGCGTGCCCGGCAGTCAATTAGCGGCTCGCATTTACACAACAAATGGAGCTCCCACGGTTTCTGTAGCCCTCACACGCATGCACACACACCACTCATGAGTGTATCCACTCAGCGCTCATCAGCACACGCCGACGCAAGGTCATAGAGAAGGGAGGGAGGGAGAGAGAGAGAAAGCAAGAGGCCAGCTATCTGCTGGAGTGGTACTCCACAAATGCTAACTCGCTGGCTGTATCAGAAACACAAGCGGGGGGACACAGTGAGCACAAAGTAACTAAATCTTGACAGCTGAACATTGCAGCTGTGACACGGACATCGAAACTTGTTCTGAACTTTCTTTAACTTTGGTGTGTTCAACAGAAGAGACAAACGAAAAGAAAGAACTAAGTGATGACTTAGTGCCAACAATGATTGAGCAATTAACAGAAAACAAACTAACAGCTTTGATGAATAAACACTGAAGCCATTTGTTAGGCAGACATGCTGGCTCCAGCTTTTCAGATGTGATGACTGTCTGCTCATTTTATGTCACTGTAAAGTCAATATCTTTGAAGTGCGAATGACAGTTGAAGCAAAATATGCAACGGATGATTTTACTTATCAACCCCATTTTATATACTCTACAATTAATTAAATCTGAATTTAAAGAAGCAGTGTTTCATTGTACGAAATCATCGGTTCACCTGCCTCTGAACTTTCCACTGATAATTGGAAAGAAGAATTAAAGAGTCAGATCAACGCCTCCCACTGATCAAAATCCTTACATTGGTTTTCTTCGCCAACCTTGATTGCACAAGTTTCTACTCTCGACAAAACAGGCAGCACTTGCCCTGTCTAAAGGCGAGAAATTGTGCTTACTGCAGCTCTTTTTTTGGTACTTTGTGGCATTAAGTGCAAATTATTTTAAAACTACCACAGCAGGAACAGACAGCATCATGCATCAGAGCACATCAAATGAATCCAAAGCAGAAAAAAATTACTTTGGTGGGTCGTTAATCTAACAGAGCTGGAAGCAGCCAAAACACATCAACTCCGTCTGATTAGTCACACTGTAAAGCCGATATGAGACCACTGACCGGTTAACCAACACTCAGCTTGCTGGCTTGCTGAGAGAAGTAAAGAAACAGGAAAGAAAGAAGGAAGAAAATACTGAAGAGCGACAGCCAGAAAAATACAGGGCAGGAGTGACAGACATCCCTTTCAAACATTTAGCTTCACCTAGAAACCTTGTGGAAAATTGCCATGTCAGGGTGACGTGTGAACAGGAGCTGAAGTCAATACTGTTGACTCAATAAAGTTGATCAGGCAATACCCCTGTCAGCACCGGGCGAAATTCCCTTCAATCTTTCTTTGCGATTCTAGTGTGGAAAAAAAAAAATACACAAGATTCTCAGGTTCGGCAGGAAAAAGCCCACATTCTACTTAGTGCTTTATAACTTCAGAATGCAAGGGGACCCTTAATAGGCATCAACCACCTTTTGAATATAACAATATATCTTCCACTGCTGATGAACATGACACTGCTTTGCCAGCACGTTGAGAGACCAGCACATCACATATGAATGCATTCTACACACAAATAAACATGACCCATTGCCCCTGCCGTAGCAACATTACAGGTCTAATGAGTAAAAGAAAAAAAACTGTGAGAAGGAGACAGACTCAGCTCATAACCAGGGATGTCTGCATGTCCACAAACTGGTATTGAAAAGGTGGAAGGAGGATACTACAGCAACTGTGTCAATAAAACCCTTCCTACAGCTCCACTGTAGCAGATAAGAGCACCAACTTTGCGACCCTTCAGCTATGAAATTCTACTGTTCTTGATATTTTAAGAGAAACAGAACTTGTTGCGTTAACTTTTAATAAGGTGACGACATAAAGGGATCTTGAGCTGGTCTGCCTTGTTGAAGCCCGGGTGTAAAAACGCACTTGTAACCACTTTAATGACATTGAAACGTGATAATCCCTTTAAGCACACAGAATTTCACAAGCTCTTGTAAAATTCTGCTTTAGCAAGCAATGGCTATAAGGACCTAGATCTTGTGTGAATGACAATGATGAGATAATTTACATGTGTGTTTGGAATAAAAGGCGGAACATGGATTGACCGCGCGTACAAAATCGGTATCGTAAACTTGACGCGTGAGGACTTTGAGGGTGAATGTGTGCGTGTATGAAGGGGGCTTAAGACAGGAGACAATCACGGCGTCTGTCTGTTTTACTTCCCCTGCTCCTCCCAACCATCTGTCATTCTCACCCATTGACATTCAGGTGAGAACTGCCTTGTCTGCAGACATCATATCTGTGTGAGCGTGCGTGTGTGTGTGTGTGTGTGTGATACAGTCTGGTAGCCACAGTGGAAGCTTCCTGATGAAGTAAATGGGAAGAAGACGAGGGTCTGCGCTGCTGTTCGGCATCTCATCACAAGCCAGCCAGCTCACCAACATGTGCATCTCTTTGCCTGTCTGCCCTCTACCTATTTAATCCACTCATCTGCCTGCCTATACATCAATCTATCACGGGCAATCATTGGTGAAACGAGACCAGAGGTAAGTGGATGAGAGGTGACCTGCGCCGTACAGCAGTCAAACCCCAATCCCTCTTTTTCTCTCTCTCTCTCTCTCCCTCTCTCCCCCCATCACCCTCCCCTTCCCTCTCCCTCCAGCTGTGCTCTGAATAGGCCTTTAAATCACTCGGCCCAGGCCCTTTGATTGGTTGACCTCTCTGCATGATTAAACAGCCATTTTCATCACGTCCTCCATAGGAGAGTGACAGCAAGAGAAAGAGGGAGAGAGAGTGAGTAGAGACAGACACACAGATAAGGGAGGTGAGTGAGCCCGACCAAATGGGATCTCTGTACGCTGATGATGACAGACATTTGGATCAGAGGAGGGAGAAACTCCACAGAGTGCAGGCTGGCGTGAATGGCACCTGAAACATAGCTGGCATACCTCAGTGCTACCCACAAAATGTCAAACACAGCACAAAGCTCAATATCAAAACAAACAGAGCTTACCAAAAGTTTACACAACCATAAATGGCTACATTTACCTCGACAACAACAAACTAATAAACAACTGTCGGCTCACTTTTGCTATTTTTCCTTAATGATAATGATCAGTTGAAAGTCTAGTTTGAAGTCACTGCTTGTTGTTGCAATTTTGTGGGATTTCAATAATGCAGAAAACGTTTAATGTCAGTAAGTGCTCCACGATATCCAATAAATTTGGTCCAGTGTCGCAGCAGGTGGTATTATTTAGCACGGAATTTCAAATTACAGTTTGGGATTTAGAAGCAATTCTATTATCCTGAGAGGCTTGCAGGGAGTGAGCACGAGGAGGCATCTCACTGTATTAGGCTGCCCTTGAATCACACAGGCGGTCAGCAGCTTGCTCAAGAGCTTGTCGCCAGAGCTGGAGGATGCCTGTGCACGGTAATGTGGGGACACTAAGAAGGTATTGCAGGGTCACAGTAGCCGTTCCTGTGACTAGCAGAAGTTAACACCGATTTGCCGAAATCACTGGTCTTAGAGAGGGAGAATTTAATTTCCTCCTCTTCCCTGAAACCGAACCTCTCGTCCGATAAAGTCACCACCCCCTCATAACATCTGTTTGGCTTCCAAATAAAAAAAAAAAAACCCGTAAAGCCAGTGTGGCGGGGTGGCGCAAGCAACAGCAGCTGTTCCAATGCCGCGTTCAGACCTTAATTAAAGTTTGAATCAGCTTCTCGTCATCCTTCTTTCTCTGCACTCTCTCTTCTTCCTCGCCCTGCCTCGCATAAAAGAGCTCCACTCTGCAACAACGTTATTTATTATTCTTTGGTGCGAGCTGCCTTGTTGCTGTTCTCAGATAGCTAATGCTGCCAAGTTCCCTCCCTCACTCCTCGGCAGTCTTATTCTTTTCCCTCAGCTGTTTCTGGCCGAGGTGCAGTCTCTGGCATCGTTTTGTTCATATTCCTCCTATCCCGCCCTTTCACAAATCTAAACACTCAAGGCTTTTATGTTGATGCAGCTACAAGCAGACTGGGAGATGGGCTACTTTTGAAAATGTGTCTGTGCTGTGGCCAAGTTTGACTGCGGCACTGATTGCCGAGGGCAGGATGAGGTGTGCTTCTTGAATGATCTAAAAACAGCTTGCGCCATGTTTTGCAAACAGCCAATGTGGCAGTGGCAGTGAAGTATATCCTCTGGAGACAGAAAAGTGACACATGACAAGAATCTAAGAATGTGTTTCAGCTTGATGATGTATTTGCTCAAAAAAATGTAAAATTTGACCTTCAGCCTGCCCTGTTTGTCTGTCCTCAAATTAATCAAACCACTGTTTTCAAGCTACACTTAACATTTGGTGTTGCCTGAAGTGCCAGTTGGACAAATACTATCTGTCATGTGTCAGTGGACAAGTATGCTGGTGCACCATGGGCTATGTCACGCTGATCTCAAGAGCCAAATGAGGTCACACTCGGGTAACAATGAAGACCTGAGCTGATCACCCAGAACTGCCACATTCCTTCGCATGCAATGGAAACCAAGGAAATCATGGATCTTGGAGAGGCAGGGAGGGAGGACAGGCCCAAGAGAATAAGACTTGGAGAGAATGGAAGCAACTCCTCCCAGCTCACACGCATCAGCACTCCAGTCACAAGTCACACGCCCCATTTCATTTGGAACGCAAGAGCTGGATTGTATTGCTGACGCATTCCTTCATATTTGCTGGCTACTTCGTCACATGCTCAGGCTCCTCGTCCACCCCTACGAATCCTACCAGCTGGGGAAATAGACCCCGCGGGGCAAGGACGCTCTTCACTAGCCCACCTCTCTTCACGTGGGAGTTAGCATGCTGCTGACCTATGTGACAGGCCGGGGTCAGAGGTCACCGAGCACAACTGGAGCCATCATGGGACAGCAATGTGTAGCTCACACTCACACCCACCTAAATCCCCCTCCCAAATGACGCAGTAGCAGCTAAGAGGTTCACCCCAGGCTGGGCAAAAAGCAACAAGAGAGCCCTGGCAATAAAACCTCTCCACCTTTAAAGTTGGGATCAGTCTAACCTCTGACCTCCGCTACTCCACCCCGCTTTCCAGTTTGAAGGCCTCCTCCTCCTCCTCCTGTTCTTCTTCTATTCTGGGCTACAACCTACACCCCACCCCCCTTCCCGGCGGTCCGCCATTGTCTGTCCTGGAGCACTTATTCCCAGAGCCCCCCTGCTCTGCTTGCCTTTTCTCTGCAGGGGGTCGAGGAGGGAGAGACAACTTAAAAGCACCCCCAGGATTTGCGCCGTTGTTGTGTGGAGGTAACCCAGGTCTGCTAAAAGAATTAGCCTGCGCAGTTACCAATGTTCTGCACAACATGCCGTCGAGTGGTTTTCCCCTTAACAAGCTGCGTAAGGGAGGAAAGGGAGGGAAACGGGTTTTATAGTCCTCAAGCACATGTTTCCACTGAAGGAGAAGAAGAAAAACAGGATCATGCCGGAGCATCCCAAAACTTCTGGCTAAGGTTGCTAAATGTTAAAAAGATGCTCCGAACTTATCAGGCCGCAGGGAGGGGAAGAAGGCCAAAAGTTAAGCAATGATGTGCAATAAAAAGAAACTATTAACCCTTATTTGAATGAGTCCATTTTGCATTGATAAACCTCTGACTACATCAGTGGTAGTAATATTTGCATTGCTTTGCTCCAGGTGAGGGTAGTATTACTGGGTAACTGTAGCCGCTGTGAATAGAGAAAAGTCTCTTGTACATGTGTCTATGGTCGACATGCTATGCAGTGGCACAATGCCAACATACAATAGAGGCCAGGCTCAGCGGGCTACTCATCACTTCTCCCTCTTTAACCCTTTGAGAAGAGTACAAAAGAGAGTTGACAAAGAGGCGGCGGAAAGAAAAAGGGGCAGAAGAAGGAGGAGGTTGAGGATATTCTATGCTTTTTCATTGCTGTTTTAAAAGGACTTTCAGACTGCATTTTTTTTTTTATGTGACAATTTGAATTCTGCTTCACTGTAAACACACGGCAAAAACAATTTCTTAGACGAGGACAAAACACTGTGATCAGGCGTGTGGCCCTGTTCCTACTACGAACAGGGCCACTTACTCTGTGCTTGCACTATTATTTATGTCGCAGTTTTCTTCAAAATAACATTTCTGTGGTTCTTTTGGACGTCCATTGCAAACAGTAATCGTTTATCATCGAGGCTTAAGTTTCAAATGAACCAATTCTGCCTTTAGTCAGGGCTTAGAAAACTTTTGAGCTGGCCCTCAAACCTGACAGGTCCCACTTGGCCCTGTTATAGAAAACTGGCTACTGAGAGTTAAACGACGGGAGGTGAGAAGCTGGGAAGTGCTCCAAAGTGATTTAGGGCTAAAGCTACTCAAAATCTACCCTTCTTTTTGCAGCTGAAGTGGGATTGCATAGAGGCTTTAAGAAGGCTAACTGCTCATTCTGTTACTCTGAAACACCAAAATGTTTTCCCCCCTTATTGACTGGTTTTCTGTGAAGTGTCAGCCTCCATAAGGCCCCACCAAGCACACACACATATACACCAAACCAGCCAGCAGCACCCGCCGACATCTAACGAGTGCCAAGAACTCAGGGGAAAAAATGAGTGGTAAACAAAATGAATAAATGAGCATTTATCTCCATCTGGTAAACACACATGCAGGTGCTGACATCAGAGTGTATGGTTTATGAGCCGTAGCACGCGGGTCCATATGTGCCCACACAAACACAGGGAAAAATGCAACTAAGGAAAGAAGGAGGGAGAGTGATCCTACCTGTGTCCTACACAGATATGCACACGCTTTCTCAGTGCCCACCACCACCTCGGGGGGCAACGGCAACAAACTCCTGACCTCCCTGGATACAGTCGCCCTTCCTTCCGGTAACATGGAGGTTACTGTTGGCTGGTTCACAACACACCCACAGTAAAGCAGCCAGACAGGCAGCCAGCTGATTTATAGGCTAGCCCACAGCCATGCTTTCCCTGGGCAAGTGGCTCTCTTCAAAAACCCGCCTTCTATTAGTCTTATTTACAAGGCTGGGGAGTACAGACCGTCTGAATTATTTAAGATTCCCCTTGGTAAACACAACAGAAACCAGGAGGGTGTGTGTTTGCAAGAAGGGGAGGGCAACGACGGCAAGACAGGAATGAAGACGTGTGAGATACCAAGAAGGATGAAAAAGAAGTGAGCAATTATGAGTTGCTGCACCATTAACATTAATCACAGCAATAAATGGCTATGTGCCTATATAAACTCTTCCCTCTTTCATGCACCACAGTGGAGTGGTACCTTACATTAAACATGAGGAGTCCCCACACCGCTCAGATAGCATCCTGTATACAGTGTGCACATCAACAAATGCACACCGACGATGCACTGCTTATCTCAATGCAAATACATGCACAGGCACACACCCACAGCGCGCTGCCTCCTCTCTCACACAGTGGTTCTCATTAACAAGCCAAACATGCCTGAAGAGGCAGACAGACTCTAGTGAGCACAGTAAACAACCAGTAGGCTTCCTCATCTAAACTGAGACTATCTCAGCATCAGCAACACACAATTTCTGCCAATGATACTGACAGGCTGGTCCGCATACAATCCATTCAAAGATTTTTTTTTCTCCACTGAACCAGTGAAATTAGCTGTTCTTTGCCAAAAGGAAAGACATTGGGTATGTGTGAAAATCCCAAACACATCCTAATACCTTCCCTATCTTAATGGAAAGCAGTGAAATAAATATTGAATTGTGACACCTTACTGTCAATACATTTTAGATTAATCCAATAAATCTCTTACATAGAGCACTTGTGGCACGCCAAAGTTAAGACTCATCATTCAAAGTTTCTACCATTTTTACCAGATTAGAGAGACACAGAAATTGGTTCAAGATGATTTTTTTTTACCCCACATGAATTTATGTCCCACACAAAAGTCGTTTAGATTGTTGCAGTATAAAATTAGAACATGACATGCTCTTAGGAGAACACCAGCCCTGAGACTGCGAAGAAACAAAAAGCTGCAGAGAAACCACAAATGAGCTGATGGTAATGTACCAAGTAAGTTAAAAAAAAAAAAAAAAAAAGTACTTGCATAGAATTTCGTCCAAATTAGCTTTTAATTTTTTTTAATAAAAAAAAGAAAATAATGAGCCGTAACTACAATGTACCATCAAACAGCTGCAAATGACTTAAAGGTAGATTGATTTTGGAAGCGATCTGTGACTGCTTCACCATCGCTCCATTCTAACTACTGTTGTGTGGAAGCAGCTAGATGGACTTGAGATCATTGTGCAATAACAGTAGGTAATTAGAAGTGATTTTGGAAGACTCACTCCACAGAAACTAATCAAAAAAAATAAAGAACCAACATTGTGCAGGAATAACCCTGATTACAGAAATTATTGAGTGCAACCCATCTTTTGAGCCGCACATCTTAGCAATATGTTTAGAGAACAAAACAGATGACAAGTATAGGTGTTGTCTTGTGTTACAGGAAAGAACCGTGACTTCCTGATCGATAGCAGGACTGGGCTCTTCTTCACATGAGGAAAAGCAACGAGAGAAGGCATTTCTTATGACCGCACAAATCGGGGACCCAAGCTGCCTGTCTGAGTCAGAGTCTGAGGGGAGATGGACAGAATGCTGACAAGAGCATTAGCATGCCAGGGAGGAAACCTCATATGCTGAGGTTGTGCCCGCGAGCTGCAGGGGCGGAGGGATTTCTGCCCAAGGCCACCGGGTCAGAAGTGGAACCCGGGTTAATACTGCATCTTTGGACCTTCAGCCAGAACCTTTACGAGGACTGTAACTCAATCTAAGCACTGGCGTCCGGGGGGGGCTGAGGGTCAAATGCAACCAATAACAAAAGGTCCTTTGGCTTGGATGACAGCGCAATCTACAAATTAAATGAGAGATTGTCAATTTGACTTTATAAGGAAATAAATTCAACGCAGCGCTCTCCTCAATAAGAGAAAGTGCCTGCAAAACGGTGAACAAGACAATTTCTTGGTGCCCTACTTAAGTCAGTCTTGTCACTCTGCTTTGCATTTCAACCAAACCAATCAACAACCCTTTGAACAAAAGGGGACCATGTAAATTCTGTTCCCCCAACCGGCAGCACAGACTACAGTGGAGCTTATTTTCAATTTGCAGCCAGATTAGCAGGCATGTTTTTGATACTGTCAGAATGGCCGAGATTTTTCTATTCCAAGTTGTCTTGAGTGAGTGGCCTTTTTAGTGCCTGCTTCAAAAAGCATCCCCCGTACCCGAGCAGCTGTCACTTTCAGCAGGCACTGTAGAGGACAGAAGTGGGGGAGGGGTCCTTTGAAAAAAAAAAAAACGGTTAAAAGTAGGCGATAAAAATAAACTGGGAGAGAGGAGAAAATTAATTATACATAACAGACAGTTCACTTGGATGAGCACGACAGAGACAGAGAAACTAAGGCTGCTTTCCTCAAAGAAAGAAAAAAGCCATTTTCTGGCTGAGGACATTTCTGCTCTGCCACCACAGTGGTCATATTTATTTGGCTACATCTGAAGTGAGGAATGCAACAACGAATGTCTTTTAAAGGAGGTCAAGGTATCAAACAATACAGGCTGAGCTTTCATTTCAAATTCTCCACACTGGCACTCACTTTTTTTTTATGCATTCTCTCTAATTCAGCTAGTTTCCAGGGACCGAAATAAAGCTGTCAGCCCTGAGCGCAGCCTCCTTTCTTTAAAAATGTGATGAAGCTCGCAGATAGCTCAGTCTACCTTTAAATTTGCCTCTGATTGGCACTGATGAGGGTTTATGCTACTGGTTCACCTGCGAACTCACCTCTCGATGTGATTCGTAATGCACCAGCACTTCGCAGTTCAACACCACCTACTGACTCTCAATCCCAGCTTCTTATTTGGGCCAAATGGAGGTCATTCCTATTTGAGCAGTCAGTCAAGACAGGCCCGCCAGGTATTGGCGAGTGAGTTTATTTCATATTAAGGCTTGTCGGCTGGATAGGTGTTAGCACCATGAGAGCTGTGGGTGTGTGGATGTGTGTGTACAACAGGGCCTTCGGATAGAGCCCTGCTGCTGGTCCCTCTTTAGTGCGTTTTAATATTGCTGCTGCTTCTTGCTGCTGTGTGGCTCCTTGCCTCAGGGCATCACACAAACCCCAGAGAGACCAAGTAAAATACTGAGAGAGAGACAGAAGGAGACAGGACGGGGCAAGGCTCAGAACGAGACAGAGAAGTGACACCGCGGAGAAGCAGGACAGGATGTGACAGAAGTAAGAAAGGAAGGGAGGATCAAAACAGAGGAAAGATAAACTGAGGTGTTCGGAAAAAGAGCAAAAAACGAAGCACACAGCGGATGAAGCCAACAACATGCCACTCCTGCTAACCTCTTTAGCAAGACTGACACAAATGAAAACTTATGTAATAAAAACACGCCATCTCCACCGGCTATGATATGAAAACAGATATTGCATTACAGCACCACCGAGCCAAGAAAGCCCTCAATCACACATGGGAGAAAGAGTTCAGACTATAGCGTACCCGACACTCTCTGACATAACCACCGCATCAGTTTGAGAGGGGATCCTCTTTCAGTAGTAGTAAATGCTTCTTCATTTAGCACCGAGCCAAGACGGAGCAACGGGCAGGCAAAGGCAAACTGTGAAGAGCGGTCATTCCCGCGGAAACACAGCAGAGAACTGGTCATAAAAGGGAAATAGGGGAGATTTTAAGGTGGCACAGAAAGAGAGGCAGAGGATGGAGGAGGGAGGGAGGCCTTAGATGAGCATGGTCTCATCTCGAGAAGAAGAATGTAGGAGCCTCCATGGCGGCATGGAAAGACCGAGGTGTTGAGCTCCTGATTGGAAGAAAGGGAGCGAGAAGAGGAGCGTGAGGGAGGAAGACGAGGAGAGAAAGCTTGAGTGGCAGCGTGAGTCTGGAGGCAGGAAGAATGGCAGAGGAGCGGAGGCAGAGAGGGAAGGCGAGAAGAGGAAATGCCTAAAGATGAGGTTGTCACACTAGTTTAAAATGTCAAACAGTGAGGGACACTGGAAACAGGGCTGGATTTTGCAGTCTAGCAACACACACACAGAGACACTTCAGAGCCTGAGCATGAACACAGACCATATATCGCCCTGCTGCATGAAAGCCATGAATCACAGCGCAGCATACCCTGAAGAATACAGTTATGCACTCAAAGTCCTTTCACATGCATAAACAATTTCCTTGAGCCAGTGAAATAGTTTTTCACTTTAACTGAGAAAGTCTCATGTGTGCTGCAGGAATTTAATCCAAATCCTCTACTTTAATTCTAAAAACCAGTAATCAACATACACTCTAAAACTAAATATTTAGGGCCCGTCCTACAGTGTGCCAAGACGCGATTCAGTTCTCACTTCAAGCACAGCCCCTCTGCTTTGTCATCCATCTCCAATCTAATTAGACCTTAAACACGCTGCTCACTGAAAGGTCCAGAGGAATGCGACGTGGGGAGACCCGCACAATAGCAGGACCAGAGGGGTGCAAAGTGCACATGTCAGCTCGAATTCCAAAGTTTGGACATCACAGATTTACCCTTCACAGCAGCAGGCAGACCGGACAGGGCAGACTTTGAAAATTCATGACACTGCTGGTCTATTGTGGGGCAGATCTGTATCATAATTAGGGAAGATTGAGGCAAATTGCTCGTAATTTTCTGGCTGGGTTGCCAGCTTTCATGTAAAACGCCATACAAGGTCACAGTTTTGCAAAACAAAAAAATGATTTTCTAAAGACCTCAGCTGTATGTTGGGAACTTTTTGAAACCACAAAACGATTTAGGTGAGAATGCGTCTCGCAGGTTGTTTTCAGTCCGACCGGATTTAGGTCAGAACAGTGTGGTTGTTTGGGCATGTCTGAACATGTACGCGCATCATTATGATCCTGGTGTCATCTCAGTTGTCAGGTGGAGAGTTTTTTTCACAACAATAACACAGCAGGTTTTTGTCATTTCAAGACCCATACCGGATAAATTAACGGTGCCAGCTATTTTCCCAGCACAAAGAGGAGTCATGTTTGGTTACATTACTGCCACTCCTGGCTTGTCAGTCACACGCTCATGTAAATAACGCTTGTTTTGATTAAACAAGTTAGGTACACTTCTGTTGTGTGGTTGGTGAGATGTCACTCCGCCTGTGGTTGAATGATTTAAAGCCCTGGTCCGGGCACCACCTCTTAAACAAACACTCATGTCACGGTTCAAATCCCCACATCATTTACATGTGAATGCTGGTCATTGCATTGAACTGTCAATAAGGAGTCGGTTGCTTGACTGAACTGAGGCAAAACTGGGTCACGTCACTTATCATAAAGAATTATCACATCAGTCACAGGGGACTTATAGGAGTGTTCAATGAGGAAGACACACTGCCACTAGTAGCTGTATTTACTTGCGCAGCAGACACATGGTGAGACATCAATATTTAAGGAACATTGCAGTGATTTTTTTGGTCGATGGGCTCCAGTCTGGCCCCACTCCCTGCTCATTTTCCACCAAAAAAAAAAAGGTTAAAATCACGTCTGAGCTCATCAGGTATGATTCATGAATACATGTTTTAAAAAGAAAAATGGGCTCCAAAATGAATTCACGTGGCGTGCGGGGGTCGAGGTGGGTAGACTAATTTGGTTAACCGGGATTTGATTTTAAAAAAAAAATGGAAGTGAGGAGAATCCGATAGAGCAATGAGAGCATTTTCAATAGCTGACAACCAATGCGCACTCAACACACCCACAGACAGCCCTCACCACTCCATCCATGCTCAGAAAAGGAGAATTCAATTGCTGTCGAATAACAAAGCTCACAAATTGGCCTCTCGTTCGTTAGCAGATTAACGCTCTTTTCACGGCACACCGACACAATTTCTAATTATTTCAAAGCTAATAGGAGGGGATCGATTTTTTTTTTTTTTTTTTTTTTAGAGCAAGCGCTCCCCTGGAGAACTCCTCCCTGAGGTCCATTTTATTTTTATTATTTTTTAAAAAGATGCAGGATGTACAGTTTAATGTGACAGAATAAATGGAAATGTTTGAGGAGGAGGGGGGGGAACCGTGCAGCCTCCGGTAGTCTCCCCGGACTATTTATCCAGGCGACAGCGAGTGTCAGGTCTGTGAATACCTGTAATTATGCGAACCGGTTGGTGGCATTCCTCCTCGGAGGCAATGCCGGATACAGCAGCGAGCTTTTAGTCCGTGTCACCGAGCACAAGTCCCGCTGGTTTTGTACAAGACTTTAAAAAAAAAAAGTCTTTTTTACCGCAACGTTTCTCCGAAAAAAAAAAAAAAACTCACCTCACACCGAAACCGAGCTCACTCTCTCACACACACAAAAAAAGCAATGTTTTATGACTTTCAAGCACCAACCGCTTACATTTAAGTTATCTTTTAAGTGAAATTAAGGAAGTTAGCTCAGCTGGCGCCTCTCAAAAATAAGAAATATCCGCAGTTTAACAGTTTGCGCGTGAATCAATCCGACTGGTGGTCACACCGGGGCGCACAGAAACACGAGCCTCCGCACAGCAGCAAGCAGCAAGAAGTGGACATTATCGTCCTCTTCACGCCTTTTTTCTCACCCACAGAGGCTTTTTAGTTGGAGCTTGAACCTTCCGTAAACTCGTGGAGAAGCCAGAAAAAAAGCGGAGGTAGACGCGTAAAAGAGGAGAAGGAGGAGGAGGAGGAGGAGGGAAGAGAAAAATACAACCAAACTCACCACCGCACAAGAAACACACAGAGAACAGGGGGGGAGAAAAAATGTAACCTCAATATTTCTACCAAAACAAAAAAACAAAAACCTGCGACTTCCAAACGACAAGAACCTCCCGGAGTGTTGTCGGTACTTACAGGTTCAAGTGATCCGCAGGCTAGATATCCTCGCCATGGTTTTAAATTCCAAAACTTGGGGACATTTCCACGCTGGTCACGGAGTGGCGGTGCTCTCTCTCCGGCGGCTCCCTGCGTGTGAATGAAGCGGAGAGGAGAGGAATGCAGCTCCGGCTCCAGGAGGGAGGAGGAGGAGGAGGAGGAGGAGGAGGCGCTCCCGCTGCTGCAGTACCTCCTCCGGCCTACAGAGGGCTTCCACAGCCTGGGAATGCAAACAGTGTGCACACCTTTATATTTTAAGGAGTCTCACTTTCCACACTCTGTTTGCACTCTATTTAATTTAATTGAACTTTACTATTATTATTATTCACCCTTTGAACCCCAAGCGTTTTAACTGTCTTTTTTTTTTTTTACC